>NW_025920134.1:300000-572952 GCF_902686445.1 Sciurus carolinensis
TTGTGAATAATGAGAATTAACTATTTTTTTCTTTATTGTTTAACTTTTTCACTATATTGAAATAGCAATTACAGCAATATCAGGTGTTTCATATTCTACAGAATGAATGTCCAAAAGCTTTACATTTATCTAATGAATTGAATGGAGCAGTCAAGTCATTATTGGGATTGAATTTTCTATTTGACACTGACAGAAAGCTGAAATCATTAAATTGTGAATTTCTACTGTTAATGGAACCAAAAAAATTATATTCATCACTTTACCTTGACTATATAAAACAATTTTAAATCAGAACTGAAAATTTTTAAAAAGTCATTTGATTTAGATGAAAAGTCATGCTTAATAGAATAACATATAAAACACTTTATCTGCTTTTATTCCATTGGTGTGTTTGAGCAAGTCAAAAGCAGGGACAGCAACATTGGTTATTTCTTCTGGGTATTCTCTTTGAGAGTCAAATGTCAGTTATGATGCTTATAAAAGGTTGGTTACTGCTAGTTGTCTTTCAGATGTAACTACATGTTGAATTGATAACTGGTTTCCTTGCCTGTACTGAGAAATGACTGAGCTGATGCCAGAGCCTGAATGAAAATTACAGATGTCTCAGCTTATTTCAATGGGCCCAAAAAAAAATCATTGAAGAATAAAAAATCTAGGATATATGATATGTTGGTTGGGGCATAATACAGTGGGCATAAATTGGACATTTTGGGGAAACCAATACACACGGACACTTTACTAAATGTGTTCTTTCAAAAATATCCTAACACCATATTCTTGATTTCAGTTTTCCCATTAAAATGCTATGCCCCCCATTTTATTCACTTGTTTGTGACTATTTAGTAATTTCCACAGCATTATGCACTCAGAAAAAAATGTGAAACACATTTCTTATTTTTATTCATTGTATCATTTATTTATAGAACATTTTTATTCATCCTAAAACTTTTATACTAAAGTTTGCATATTTTCACTTTTAAACTAAAAATAATAGTAATAATAAGTCATGCAATAATCTTCCCTGAAATTAGTTCTTTTGTTATCTTAATATAAATGCACAGTAATTAAAAATGAAAATTTAAATGTAAAGTAATTTTTATATATATTTGATAAAACTATTATCTGACTGATATTACTTTATATTTTATTATAGATTTAATTGAAAATATTCTATCTTATAAGTACAAGAGTCTTGAGAAATAGGAGGTGACAAGGCTCTTTGGAGAGCTATTTCTTTATGCAACTTTTCTCTAATACCCTATAATCATATTTTCCAGAGAATTTTGAGTTTATTTTCTATTATCAGTTTGTCTAGAGGTTAGTAACCATTCTTTAATTTGTACTCAACTAAGGTCATTTTGACCCATTTCCTCATCAGCTTATGATTTTTGATCTCATTTGTTTGTAGTTTGAATCACAGCAACAGTCATTCATGATTAATGTGGTTTTAGACACTAAAGGTATACTTAGCCCTTGGAGGGGGTTGAGGAGTTTAGACTTACTGTCTGCCCTCATCCTTCCAGCTGGTGAATAATGATGGTTCTGTCTCCTGCTTTAAGATCAACTGTGATTTATTGCAATCCACTTGTTCTACATTTGTAAGAAAATGCTGCTTTCCTAATGAAAGTCCAGGCCAGACCTTCCAGTTCAGTTTTTGTAAGCATGGAATGAGTGCATATGGACTGAGCAGCTGACAATCAATCATGGGGACTCAATATGTTAGGAGATTTTCTTATAATCAGTCATCTTTGTGGTGAATGGGTGCTGATCATTTATTAACATTATGGTCCAAGAGTACATAAAATATCTTAACTGAAACAAGGCTGTCACATTTAAACCTTTAGTGAATACTACAGAGTAGGTAAGGGAGGAGAGCCCAGAGAGTACTGTGAATCATGAATATAAGCATTGTGATTCTGGAATGAAGGGATATACATCTTCAGTTTGTTGGGACTGCTGCTTTCACATAAGTGCCTTTTTGCATTTCAGGGGTTGCACATATGTCCCTTTTGGACTGACAGATCACCAGAAGGTGACCTCTCTAGGCATGTGCTTCCTTTATCAGGTTGAACAAACCTCAAGCCAGGGTACATGGTACTAGGGCATGAGTTCAGTCCCTCTCAGTCCCTATCTGGGCACTTTTGTGCAGGGCCACATGATGTCCACTTTAACAGCCCCCACCCCACCCTCAGGTTTTCTTAGAGGTTCTTTATCTCCTCAAAATCCAGAGGTAGCCAGAGGCAGAGTGACTGTTTTAAATAACACATTTTAAATATGTTATTTAAGCACTGCTTAAAATATTTAATATTTTTAATAATCTAGTTTTATTTGGCAACCAATTATGAAGAAATTCAATCAAAGCACTATGTGTATTTGAGGTGCAGAGAAAATGTGTGCAATATAGGATGTTCAGCTGTATACCTGACCTCTACACTTTAGATGTCAATAGTGCATGCATAGTCATGGGTGTGCATACATGTGCACACACACACACAGCTTTAATAATGCTATCAAGTACATGTACAGAACATGCCAAATGTACTGTATTGAGAAAAAATGCCTATTGCTGCACCCCACTACATTAAAACATTTTATAAAATGTTATATTGTAGGCTACAGGCATTATGTTCCATTTGTTCAACTTCATTGTGAATTTTCAAGATTTCTTTATGTTATCAAATAAATCTTCCTTCTTGGAAAAAGTTAAAAATTAATATGAATATGATGTTTTTTTGAAAAATGAATAGGAAATCTTTATTTAAATTCTCATAAGGAATTTAAATAGAATAGTAGTGGGTTTGCATGGGCCCACATGGTGAAGTTGTATATTATATAAGTAAAATGAAAAATACAGAGTATATATAATCAATCAGATACTTGTCCATATATATATATATATATATATATATATATATATATATATGTGTGTGTGTGTGTGTGTGTGTGTGTGTGTGTGTGTGAGAGAGAGAGAGAGAGAGAGAACACTACTTACATCCATCTGCCCGGAATACTAGCCATGCCTTCTTACTGATAATAGTTACCTTGCCCACTTACATTCTCTGGGTTCCCCCCTGCATTGTGGAGTAAGATCATAAAAAACATTGATAGACTTGGCTGTATGTGTCAACCATGAGAAGTGTTCCACCATCAGTGGGAACCACAAAGGTGGTGATGATAAAGTTTATGTTATTGATTGAATCTGTACCATCCCCCAAAGGCTATGGGTTAGCAACGCGGTCCCCAGCTGATGGCACTATGGGGAAGTGGTAGGAACATTACAGATTTGGACCTGGTTGAAGAAAGAAAGTTTGCTGGGGCATGCCTGTAAAAACTATATTGAGGCCTCAGATTCATCCTCTCCCCTCCTTGCTTCATAGGAACCATAAGGAAGGCAACAAGTTTTGTTCCACCACACCTTGCACTGTGATACTGTACCTCACTACAGGGCCCAAATCAATGGGGATAGGTATCCAAGAGTTGAAATCTTAAAAACCATAATCCAAAACAATTTTTTCCTCCTTTCCCATTGTTTTTCTTAGGTATTCATTCACAGTGATGGAAAGTTGACTAATGCAGTTTATATATCAGAAACAAGAATGAAGTAAATATATAGAACTTTGCATATATCTGCATAGGTAACATAGTTTAAGAGACATCTGACTGTGAAAGAAAACATCTGATGAATAGTATTTCATGGATTGCAATTTGTGATGAAATAAGTTTCAGAGCATGAGTAACAATATTTTAACAATTTATGGCTAAAAGATGGTTGATTCTTCAATGAAGCAAGAAAAACTCATGAAAACTACACTTAGATACATGTGAAAGAATTTACAAGCCAGGATAACTGGCACACATCTGTAAATGAAGCTGTTCAGGAGACTGAGGTAGGATGATATCAAGCTCAAGATTAGCTCAGAAACTTAGTGAGATCCTGCTGCCAAAATAAATAAGTAAATAAATAGGACTGGGTATGTGGAGAGTGGTAACAGAGGATGGGAGAGTGGTGACAGAGGGTGGCAGTGCAGTGACTGAGAGATTTGGGATCTCTGTTAACCATGTCTGTGGCATGCCTCATGCCTAGGAATGTTCCTGTGCAAGGGCACAGGATGCTTAGCTACTGTGGTAATGCCCTGCATGAGGAGGCTCTGTGAAAGAATCCTGTCAGCTATGACCTTGATCTCAGGCACATAGCTCCTGGGAACAGAGGATTTTCTTTGCTAGACAACCACTGTGCAAGAGTCCTATCAGCTGTGACCTTGATCTCAGGCACACAGCTCCTGGGAATTGAAGAATTCCTTTGCTAGACAACCAAAATGTTTCACCAGTTCCATTACTCCCGAGTCTGCTTTAAACAATGGACTTTGTAGAGAGCTAAACAAATCTAACATTGCACTTTGAAACTAAGGATTGCAATTGCAGAAAAGCTACACAGATGTTATAGTTTCAATAACTTTCCTGAATACAAAGAATACTGCTTACATAGTCATTAACCTGATAATGAGACATATAAAAATAAAGATTGCTGGTGTGACTCTTTAGATCTGCATCTTCATCAGAGAGATGCACTCCACCTGATCCCAACTTTATCTTCAAAATCTGTTTGTGATTCTATTTTTCTAATTCCCCTTCTCCCCTCTCCAGAATATGCAAATTTAGCAGTGCTAGTCAAGGCAGTTGGTGGCCCATAGGGGGAATGAACCCATGACCTTGGATATTTAGCTCAGTGATAGGCATAAAACAAAGATTTATACATATTTGTTATAAGTATACTCATAAAGATATGTATATGTGACACAAAGGTTTGTGAAAGATAAGAAACAGACATGTACATTTTTCCTAAAATGGGACCTGTTATATTACCAAACCTAGTTGCTAAATGACTTCCATAGAAAACAACTGTGCCAGAATTTTATTAATTATTTTATTACCAATTCATTTGATTTGTGAAAAACTGCAATAAATAATACTCTGGAAACAAGGGAAATATTTATTCAGAAACCTAGAAAGCATATACTATTGAAATTTCTCTACCTAAGCACATGCAGAGCCTGCTCTGCTATGATTTACTCCCCATCAGATAAAACAAACTACCATGTTTTCCCAGAAATCTCCATATGTTCATCCATTCCCCACCGTGCACCTGTAAGCCATTAGTTAATTCATTAAATACTTAACAAATGTTGTCTTTGTACCAGGCATTATTTTTGAAACTTGAGATATGTTAATAAACAAAACCTCATTTCCTATTGCTTATGAAGCTCATTTTCTAGAAGAAAGTGGTACACACAGTAGAGGTACAAGAAAAGTAAAGCCAACAATAATGTACTCTATGTAGCATCTATTGTGGTAGTTATAGATACAATAAAGTTACCTTGTATAAAACTCTAAAGTGGGACTATGCAAGTGCTTCATTTTAATGTACTCATATATTGGCTACTGTGTTCCTGAGGAATTGGATTTGGGGGCAATTAACAAACTGGTATAGAATCTTAAATGAATTAATGACTTATTTTTTTCCACAAAACACATGCATTTGTGTTCTGTACAGTGTTGATATGACAGATCCACAAAACTTTAGACTTCTTCTTTTCTGTTCATTTGTTTTTAGAATGTAACTGTTGTCTGGAGTGTCACAGGACAGATACAGGGACTACTTCAGGAAAGAGGAAGGGGAAAGCAAGGGGCAGGAGGACCCCAGACTGCACCCTGTATTGAGTAACCCCTTAAAAGTATTTTATGGAAACATGATCCCATGACTTTTGATATTTAGAGAATGGTTTAAAAACCATGACAGGTTGAAGCAGGAGAAACACGGGTTCAAAGCCAGCCTCTGCAACTTAGCAAGGCCCTAAGCAACTCATTGAAACCCTGTCTCTAAATAAATTATTAAAAGGGCTGGAGATGTCTCAGTGGTTAAGTACCCCAGGGTCTGAACCCTGGTTCCAAAAAGTGAAGGAGAAGGAGAAGACAACAAAGAAGAGGTAGCCTCTTTAGTTTATACTGTGCCCAGCACTTCAGGAAATGTTTTCTTGGGCTTCAGGGTAATATTGTAAGTTGTCTGCAAAGGCAAATGGTTATAACTAGAACTTGAAGATACTAGAAATTAAAAGACAGACTATAGATGCAATTTCTATCTATAGAGGAAGTTGTATTAAATATCTGCATGAAGAGGTATAAGAAATCAGTAAGATTTATAGCATGTAGTCTGTTCCTTTGTAAGAGTATGTAACCTACTTTCATTGGCCCTGTCTCATGCCTGCCTTGATGGCTGTTTTTCAGAGGGCAGTCATGTGAAGTATGACACTTATCTTGATCAACAGGGATGGATAATAACAGAGTGATGGTCCTGTAAGTGTACAATTGAGATATGGATGTCCTTTCTAATAATTTTACTGTGTCTTTTCTATTGGGGTGTGTGTAGGTGCAAAGATGTTCAACTAGTGAGTTACCTTGGTGACTTGGTGACTGCTTTACATAGCATGCCATGTGGGTGCGAAGTGCAGGCACACAGAAGGCTGTCCTGGGTTTGTGGAATGCTCCAGATGACCAAGAGGTGAACAAGTATATGGCATTGTTTTTCTCTATGACCTTGTCTTCACCACCAGCTGGACCATGATTACTTTCCCCACCTGGTTGTGCCTGGCTTTCCACCCAGGGTTACTGCTTTACTCTGGCTGGGAATATGCTGTCACTGTCCACATTATTAATTGGCTCATATCTATCTTAACCTAAACTTGCCTAAATATTTGAAATTTACTTTGGACCCTCACTGTGTAGGAACTTCACCTGAAGTTGGGCATCTCATGTGATTGCTTCAAACAATTTCTTACATTGTTAATAATTGCATAATGGTTTACTTATATTTTCCCTGTGTGTCACACCAAATTGGGGTGAATCTGAAAGTTTGTTGTCCAGGAGACTTAGCTAGGTGGAAATGTGTTGAGAGGCTTTCAGTTCATTGTGCCCATTCAGGAGGAAGCACTGTGACCTTTCTTGTGATTGTCTTTTGCATGCTACAATGGTTCCTTAAGGCCAATAACTATTTAAACTGGCTTGTCTGTATTTTTTCAGCTGAGTTTGAATCATACTCTCAAGGACATGGGCAAAAAGCTCGAGTCTTATTCTTGTAATTAGAGAGAACATTTGGGAAAGGTCAGGATGACATAAGATTTGCTATGTAGCTATGGGGACGGGACCTCAAGGTATGTCTGAACTGTGCTCTCCACTTTTCTTTTACACCTGGAATAATGGTATAGCTTTATAAGTGCTTAAAAATACTGCTGAAAGAATGAGCATTTGAATGTTCATCTAGAAAAACTTCCTGGGAGAATCCAAGATGTTTTCTAACTGGAGATGAGGTAGGACAGAAGAGCAAGGCCACTTAAAGCAAATGTTGAATATCCATTGAAATTGACTTAACTGAAGGTACCAGGGATTTCCAGGTTCTTAGATGTTAAAGGGATTTTTCTGAAGTGTTAGTCAGTGATAGTTGTAGAATAGATTATGTAAAGGGAAGTGCTCAGAATCCAGTGTGTGGAATTTGCTGGGTATTTGCAAATTCCTGGCTCTTAATCTACCTTCCTAAAGGCTAGTCCTGTCCAATTTGATAGTCACTACTGACAGGTGGCTCTTAAGCACTTGAAATAAACTGTAGGTGTAAAGTACCAGATTTCAAGACTAAAGAGAAAAATGTAAAGTATCACAAAATGTCTTCTACTTGATTACAAATTACATTACATGCTTTGGATTAAAATAGAGTAATTTCACTTTTCACTATTTTTCAAGTGTCTACCAGGACATTTAAAATGGCACATGGGACTTGTATTCTGTTTCTGTTGGACAGTGCTACTCTTTGGTATAGGCTGATGAGGTGACATAGTTAACCAATACCCCGAGTGATTCTGATGCAGACACTTCGACCACTAATTGAAAAAGAATTGACTGCAATAGATATTTCAGTATGAAGGCTAGGAACTTGAGAGTTGTGACTGAATTGGAGTCAAAGAGGTTAAGTAAAAAGGGACACATGAGAGAAAGATGCTTTGAAATAGAAATTCAGTGATAGCAAATGATGTGGAGAAAGAATATGCTGTCACCCGACACGGTAGTGATGGCCCATGCTCTGATAGAGAAGCTCCCCAAACTCAGCCCATTCTCACACTTTACCATGGTAACAATTAAGTGCAGAAGCTTTTATTAACTTTGAGTTTGGCCTTGACCCCATCTTATCCAAGGTGTTTACACTTTGCAGAATGTTTCTTAAAAGTGTCTTCTTCGTTTCTTGCACTTACCTTCTTCTCCAGGCAATGCAATGATCTTAAGGGGTTTTGTGAAGGTCATTTGACTAGGGAGAAGTGTAGATGTAAATTTCTTTTCTGAAGAAAATCAGATAGAATTACTAACCACTTACTCATTAAAGACAACTGGAAAATATAAACAGGCCTCTATTGCACATTAAGGTTTTGAAAACATTTTCCAAGTTTTTCAATCAAAATTTTTCTAAAGCTAGAAACTTTGGATTTTTATACCAAAAGCAACATCATAAATGACTTAGTTACATAATCATATTGATGAAAAATATGAGGTCCATTATGTTGCATATTTAGTTTATGATTCCCTGTTCAGTTAGTGGAAGATTTTGTTGAACATCTAGATTTACTGACCTAGTCTCCTTTTAAATTGTATCTACTTGAAAACATACTGAGTATTTTTTTTTATTTCTGTAAAGTTTTTTTTTAATTAAAAAAAAGAACTGATTTTAGGCTAAAGATTTTTATACTCAGTACCCTATACACATAGTATGGAGAAAAGGACATTTTACAAACCAAAACAGTTTATGCTGGCACAGAAGTCACTGCTGGTGCCAGAAGGGGACAGTGTGCACACAGCAGTCATCTTGTCAACCTTCAGAACTTGGGAACCTGCTCCTGGGAAACTTAAATGGGAAGGTTCTTATTTCTAAGGTACTCATGTTACGTGGAATACTGACAATAAAGGTTGAGTTTTAATGTATTGCAGAACTGGTGTTCTTTTAAGCATACGTGCACACAGACTAAAAATTACATGAATAGGTTCTATGTATTTAATAATATTTAATTTAGATGTTAATTATTTTTATATAAAAAACACTTTAGGTGATAAAATCATTATTCTCATGGACTCAGATACATTCCCATTAAATAGTGTGAGTTGTTTCATTTTTCAAGTCAACCTCTTGACACAAAGCAGTTTGTTCTAAATCTCAAGATCAGCTCTCATAATCTCATGATCTAAGACAGTCTGACTTCAACAAACCATGGAAATCTAATGAAAGACATTTAAGAACTCTATAGTAAGATATAAAACATTACTGAAAGAAGGACACATGTGTCCTCAGGTTAAAAGGCTTGGTTGTAGGGGCTGGGGAGATAGCTCAGTTGGTAGAGTGCTTGCCTCACAAGCACAAGGCCCTGGGTTCAATCCCCAGCACCGCAAAAAAAAAAAAAAAAAAAGACTCAGTTGTAAATGTGTCAGTGTTCTCCATTGACCCATAGATTGGTTGTATCCCAATCAAATTTTCAGCAATCTTTCTTGTACAAATGAACAACTCTTATGGAAAAGTGAAGAACTGAGAATAACAAAGAAAATCTTAAAGAACAAAGTTGGGGACTTACATTAACAGGCAACAACAAGTATTCAAATCTAAATAATTAAGAGAGTGTTTTTTAAGCACACACATTATCAGAGATTCTAGAAGCAGATTCACATAACCACATTCATCTGATTTACCAAAAAGGCACAACTGGAATAAATGAGGAAAGGATGATCTTTTTAATAAGTGATGCTAATCAAATGAAAAGTCATATGGGGGAAAATAAACCTCCACTCCAAGCTCTTACCATATACAAAAATCTATTTCAAGCCAGGTGTGGTGGTGCACACCTGTAATCCCAGTGTTTTAGGAGACTGAGGGAGGAGGATTGCAAGTTCGAGGCCAGTCTCAGCAACTTAGCAAGGGCTTAAGCAGCTTAGTGAGACTGTCTCAAAATAAAAAATAAAAAGTGCTGGGGATGTGGCTCATTGGTTAAGTGACCCTGAGTTCAGGCCCTGATACCAAAAAAAAAAAATGGCAAAACAAAAACAAAAAAGGAATATTTCAAATAAATGTTACATCTACATATAAAATGGGACAAATGGACAAAGTATACAAATCTGCAATTGATAAGAAGCATAATGTCAAATGACTCTACACATATGGAAAGATATTAATTGCCATGAAAATGAAAATTAAAAATGTCAATAACATTTTATATTTCATATTTATAAAAATCAAAATGTGATAATTACTTGCATTGGTTGAGATTTGAGATGTGATGTATTCTTAGGCACTGCAAGAGGAAATTTAAGTGGATATAGTGGGCTTGGGATATGGTTCATTGTTTGCCCAGCATGCTCAAGATCCTTGGTTTTCAATCTGCACTGCGAGGGAAACAAAAATGTCCCTGGATTCAACCTCCAGAACTGCCAAAAATAAAAGAAGAAAAGAAATATGGGCACAACACTTTTAGAATTAATTAGGCAACAATTATAAAAATACAAATGTATATACTCCCTAACCCAGAAGTGCTATTTCATGGAATTCATTCCATAGATATACAGAACACCAGAAGCATCATAAATGTCCACCAATTAAGAACTGATTAATCACTTGTGGCTCACCAACATATGAATTATAAGATAATTGCAAAGAATGAGTATTCTCATTTAGAAGAGTTGCCACTGTATTTTATGTAAAATAACTCAAGACATAAAACTTGCATTCACAGTATTGTATAACTGAGAAAAGTCGTATGACAGTGTTTGAAATGTTTGAGGAACAGCAAGGGGTTAGTCATTTCCTTATCTAGAATGATAATGGCAGTTTGCCATCATCTTTCTTAAGCTATCCTGTTTCTCATCAGAGATTGATGGCTTCTACGAGGGTCTGTTTTCTCTATTAGCCTCAGAGTCCAATCCATTTTTATAAAAATATTCCACAGTATCATGTTATAGAAAATACATTAGGGTGGTAAATCTCTAGATTCTAACCTCAATCCTCACTCTTACTAAATATCTGGCTTTCATCAAGTCATTTATCCTACTCAAAACTTAGATTTTTTTTCACACAAAAAGGGAATAATATGTGCTAAGATTATATAATTATTTAAGAGACTAAGGACACATGCAAACATGCAGGTGTATGTGTCTTAACAACTGTAGTTCTATGCTATGTGGAGAGTATTACAAATTCCATAAAGAGGCAGTATGGAATAGTGATAAAGACAAAAGAATCTCAACTCCAACTGACAAATGCATTCTTGGCTTTATCAATTACTAACTCTACTTTTGGTGTGTAAAATGAGTGTTAGAATACTTATTCCATAAAATAACTCAATGTCAGCTTCTGTTGCTGTCATTAAACACATATTGTTTGTTAGGCATTTTACTAAGTGCTGATAATAAAATGGAATTAGGATAGACCTGGCTAACATCTTTGCTAAAATTTCTAACTCCTACTCCATATTCTAAATTTTCCAAATCATTTTTGCCATCCATATTCAAAGCAAATAAAATTCTAATTAGTAAATCTTTTGCATAAAACATCAAGATAAGACTCCACAATTTCACTTTTCTGTGAAAACTTCCAGTGAGCACATAGTGGCTGGCATTTCGTTTCCTAATCTGTCACTTGAGCTGCAATTGCCCCAATGACTGGTGAACCAAAGTATGTTTCCATCAAACATAAGTGAGCTAAGATAGTGTCTCACAAATAAAATCCACAGACCATTTGCTTCTCAAGCACCTATTATGGTAACTTAAGACAGATTCCTGGAACCTAGAGTACAGATTTATAGATTCAAAATCTCTGGTTGGAAGATGTGTGAATCTACATTTCTAATAAGTCCCCAATGCAATTTTTATACAAATCCTATTTAAGAACCACATTCCCAGAGAAAAGGAAAATCTAGGAAAAAAATCCACTGTGTAAGAACATCGTAACTTAATACTGAAGAATAACGATTCAAAGCTTTACAAACAAGAAAGATATTAATCCTCAGAAGAGTTTCATGTGCCTGTCTCTTAACAGGGTGGGGTTGATGAAATCAAGACCATAACTAACCTGAACATAAGCACCTTAATGGTAAGTGATCAAGAAATTCCTATTCTAGAGGCCAAAGGAAAGGGTGGAAAGGGAACTCCCTGAAAATATTTATCAAGATTTTTAAAGAAGCAAAATAAACTCTTTCTCAAATGTCACACCTACCAAAATTGGGACTGGATGATCTCAAAAAGTTGAACTTTGTTCTCTTAAATTCATTCAAATAATGTCAGACCTCCCTGTTCCAACTAACTATCCACATCTATCACAAGCCTCAGATAACCTCCCCAAAGCAAACCTTGACCACTTATGGTGAAGTTGATCCTGTGGCCATCTGAACCATCAAGAGCAAGATGATGGATGGTCTTTTGATAATAGTAAGCTGAAGTGACCAAGTTGATTATATTGTTACAGAAGACATCTCACTTAAACACAGAAATAGAATTAAGTGGCCATGAACTCCTTGTGGGTGCAAATTTTCAGAAAAGTAACAATTCAAAAGCTTAATGAACTTGTTTCTCTATCCGCCATGCCACAGAGGCCTGGGATCCACACTGGTTTAGATAATAAAAGATCTTTGAGGGTTTTGGTTCCTAAAATGCTGGGGAGTTACACACTCTGCCTGCTAGAAATCTGGAGCCCAAGGCAAAAGGACTCACAACCTGTGCCCACACATTGGCCAGAATCAGATTTGGAGCAGCAGAGTGGTAGGGGCTGTGAATGCTGGCACATAATTTTGCTTGCTCTTCCCTGCCTGCCTGAGGACTGCTTGGCCATCATTCCTGAGGGGAGCTCAGCAGTGGCCCTCTCCCAGCTGCAAGTGCTGGTACTAAGCAGTCCTGGGCCCTGCTTGCCTCCAGAAGCAGAAGGCGGAGGGCTAGATCCATGTAGGTTGCAGAAGTTACCAATTGTTACCCAACTGTTTCTGTCCCTGCTGGTCTTGGCCATGGAGGTTGGTGGGATAGTGGAGGCAAGGTGCTGTTAACTTGCTCCCTGTCTTCCCTCTGACTGCAGGTTGCTGGAAGTGGGAGGTTCTCAGTGCTCAACCTGGGCACCATTAGCTCACGTTCTGAGGATGGTGCTGTGGTGCTGGTGGGAAGAAGTGGGGGGGGGGGGAGGGGGAGAAAGGAATGAACCAAGGCCAGCATCATAGCCTGAGTTCAGACAAATAACAGTGTCACACCCTCCTACTGAGGCCCACCCCCAGAGCAGTGATGTTTAGAAAAGAAAGTCTAGATGCTGCTGTGCTCACTGTGGTATAGAGTGTCACTATTTCTTTTTTTATTTGGTACTGGGGATTGAACTCAGGGCCTTGTGCATGTGACACAAGTACTATACCAACTGAGCTTTATCCTCAGCCCTATCACTTTTTCTTGATGCTTTCTTAAAAGCCATTACTAGAGCACATTTTCTTAAATGGTAATTTTAACCAACTTTGAGAAAAAGTTCCAATTATATGAAAATCCAAATATACATGGCAATTTGTTGTGGATTATTTTGTAATTGTAAAATATTGGAAACAAGATAAATATCCATTTGCAGAAAAGGGATTGAATACCTTATAATATAACCACACAAGACATACAAATGGCCATGACATGAAAAGAGGCTCAATATCTTTAGTCATTAGGGATATGCAAATCAAAACCACAGTAAGATACCATTTCATTTCCTAATAGGTTGATTCTATTCAGAAAGAGACAACAGCTAGTATTAGTGAGGGTGTTGAGATATTGAAATCCTTATACCCTACTGGTGGGGATATAAAATGGTTCACTTTACAGAACACTCTCACAGTTATTCATTAAGTTAAACAAGGGCTTTACATATGACCTTAGAATTCCATATATATATATATATATATATATATATATATATATATATATATAAAACCATGTAGAATAAGTTCATAACAGCATTATTAATAACATTCAAAAGTTAGAAACAACTGAAATGCTAAATAATTAATGGAAAAAGAAAATATGGTATATATTCATGTAGTGTAATATTATTTGGTCATAAAACATGAAGTACTAGTATATGCTCTGACATGCATGGACCTGGAAAACATTATTCTAAGTGAAAGAAGACAGCCTTAAAGATCACAAATTGTATGTTTTCATATGCATGAATTTCCTAGAAAAGGAAAAATTAAAGATACAAAAAGAAGCTAATTATAAATTAGGACTGATAGGGAGGGTATGAAATGTTGAGGAAAAATTAGAGCATTACATAAGGTTTCTTTTTGGGGTAATGACAATATTTCAAAACTGTGAAATAATTTTTTTATGACAATATACTATAAACTCTTGAACTTTACAACTTAAATTGTTGAATTATGTGGTATGTGAATTATATCTCGAAGATTTTTAAAAAGTCAACAGCCAAGTTTATTTTCAATTTAAAATGACATTTCTCCATGAGTAGTAAACACTCTGGATCCTCTTCCTTTATCCTCTAACATGATAAGAACATGATAAGGGGAAGTGCATTCATTACAACCAAAAGTTATGTTCCTATAATGGAAAGAGTTTCTTCTCTAAATTTCAGATAGATGAAATCTAAATCACAGCCTAGAATGTGACAGACTGGAAAAAGTGGGGGTTAGCTTTGTTACAGACATTTCTGACTCACACAACCATGTGACAGGGTAAGAGTTGTTTGGGGAGGAATGGTTCAGGGGATGACAGATGCATGAAACCTCAAGGGAAATTCCCTATTCTTTCATCAATATTTTCTCCAGGTCTCTCTCAAAATCTGTCCCCATGAATTATGTGTGTTGTGGTCATTTCTAGATAAGGACCCTGACTGAGGAGTAGCAAGCTTTAGAAAAATTGAAATGGGTCAATAATAGGAAAATTCTCTCCTTGAATTTGAGATGTGCTTAAGTAGCAGGATGTTACCTATTCTGAGAAGACACTTGTAAAGATTCAGAGAAAAGTGTTCTTCTTGGAAAGGGTGAGACAAACAGTTCAGTCCATCTTCTACCTGGATCAGTCTGCCCACCTACCCATATTCAGGGCAAGTTTACTACCTTCCCTTGTGGTGGCAACACACTTCCTCAAAGATCACCTCTTAACATCACATAAATCACACAGGACAGAATCTCTACAAAGTAGAGAAAGTGGCAAAGATGTAATAAAAAATGAAACCTTTTATTTCACCAGATAATTCATACTGGAGAGAAACCATACAAATATAAAGAATGTAGTAAATCTTTTAATGAAAAATCAATGCTTATTCACCAACAGATAATTCATATTGGAGAGAATCCCCACAGATGCAATGATGTGTGAAAGCTTTTTATCAAAGATCATGCCTTAGTCAGCACCAGAAAATTCAGACAACAGAGAAGTCCTATGAATATAAAAATGTGGAAAAACTTTTAGTTGAAAATCAGGTTTTATTTACTACAGCAGAATTCATAGTGCAGAGAAACCCTACAAATATAAAGAATGTGGGAAAGTTTTTAATAAAATATCAAGCCTTATTTGCCTAGAGAATTCAAACTGAAGAGAAACCCTATAAAAATGAAGAATATAACAAAGCTTACAAATGTAAAGAATGTAAATTTTTTAATGAAAAATGAATATTTATTCACCACCAGATAATTCATACTGGAGAGAATCCCTACAAATGCAAAGATTGTGACAAACATTTTATCAAAGATTATACCTTACTTAACAGCACAGAAATCATGCTGCAGAGAAGCCCTACAAATATGGAGAATGTGGCAAAACTCAATTAAAAATTTGGCATATTCAACACCAGAGAAATCATACTGAAGAGAAGTCCTACTAATGTAAAGTATATCTTAAAGCTTTTGGTCAAAAATTGACCCTTATTTACCACAACAGAACTAACACTGAAGAGTATCCATACAAAGCTAAAGAATGTAGCAAAGTTTTACTGAAAATGCAAACCTTAATCATCACCAAAGAATTCATACTGGAGAGAATACCTACAAATGTAAAGAGTGTGGCAACACTTTTTTCATATTTGGTAGCTAACTCAATAGCAGAGAATTCATAATGTGAAAAATGTGACAAAGTTTTAAATTAAAAAAATGCCTTATTCATCACCAGAGAAATCATACTGGAGAGAGGTCCTACAAATGTAAAGAATGTGGTAAAGCTTTTTCTTAGAGATGACTCCTTACTCAACACAGTTTTTAGTCGAAAACCAAACCTTCTTTACATCAGCAGAATTGACACTGGAGAGAAGTGCTGAGAATGTTAAGAATGTGGCAAATTTTTTTTTATAAAATATCACTCCTTACTCAACATCAGACAAGTCAGACTAAAGAGGAGTCCTACCAAAGTAAAAAAAAAAAAAACGTGAGAATGCATTTAGTGAAAAATTAAAACATTTTTATCTAGGCAGAATTTGCACTGGAATGAAGCCCTACAAATGTGAAGAATGTAGGCAAAGTTTTTAATCAAATCCAAATCTTAATCATCACCAGAGAATTTATACTGGAGAAAAGCCCTACAAGTGTTAAGAATGTGGCAAAGCTTTTTATGAAAGATCACTTCTTATTCAACACCAGATGTTTCAGACTAAAGAGAAGCCCTATGATTGTAAAAAATGTAGCAAAGCTTTTAGTTGACAATTAAGCCTTATTTACCTCAGCAGAATTCACACTGAAGAGAAACACTACAAATGTGAGAAATGTGATAAAGCTTATAAAGAAAAAATCAAACCTCATTGACCACAGTAGAGTGGGTATGAAATTTGCAGTCATTGCTCAGGATTATTTCACTCCAGCTTCCTCACTCTTCCAATGGGGACCCCCATCTGTGGTGGTCCAGTTAGTCTTCCAGCATTCAACAATAACCTGGTGCTGCCACTTTTGTCCTTCTTATTCTGAGGTTTTAGCTCTTTGGACTGAGGAACTACTGGTTCTTCCATCTTTCTATTGTGAAGAACCTTATGGGACTATACAAATTCCAGTCATGTGAACCAAGCTAATACCTTGCCTTTTTAAAACATATATTATTGGTTCTTTTCCACCAGAGTACCCTGGTGTATAAAATAACCTGGTAGATTTAAAACATTGATTCTTTCTTCTTGGTAAATACACAAAACATAATGTCCTGCAGCACCTATGTGATATTCTGTTTATTGAAAGTAGCATTTTGTTACAGATCATGTGCTTTGCTGTCATTATCTTGAAAGTTAAATGTTTCAGTCTTGCTACGTGATTTCCTTTTGAAGGGAATTAGACTACAAAGACATTTACAAACTTTTGAAAGAGAAAACTAAATGCAGTTTCACTAGAAAACAATACTGGTTTGTGAGAAAGTATTATATTTCAGTATTTTTGATCAGATATCAAAGAAATGTGTGTGCTGCCAGTATAAAACTAAACCACCTTGCCTTTCACAGAAAAAAATTTGGAAATAACTATGCCTACTCATAACAGAAGTGTCTGTGTTTGGTTCATGGGTTCTTTCCAGTATGAATTATCTTGTGGTGAATACGGCTTGATTTTCATTGAAATCTTTGCTACATTCTTTGTATTTAGGGCTTCTCTGTAGTATGAATTCTCTGGAGGTGAATAAGGTTTGATTTTAGAGCAAAAGCTTTTCCATATTCTTTATATTTTGAGGACTACTCTTCAATATGGATTCTGTTGTGTTAAATAAGGCTTGAATTTTGACTAAATGCTTTGCCACAACTGTTACTTTTGTAGGGCTTCTCTTTTGATTGAATTGTATGGTGTTGAGCATGTAGTGATCTTCCAGAAAAAGCTTTGCCACATTTTTTACATTTGTAGGGCTTCTCTCCAGTATGAATACACTAGTGCTGAAAGGGAATGATTTTGACAAAAAGCTTTGCCATATTCTTTCCATTTATAGAGCTTCTTTCCAGTGTGAATTCTGCTGTGGTTAATAAGGTTTGACCTTCTTTAATTGTTTTATTACATAATTCACATTTACTGCACTTCTCCCCAGTGTGAATTCTGCTGTGGTAAATAAGGCCTGATTTTTTACTAAAAAAATTACCACATTTTTTGCATTTATAGTGCTTCTCTCTAGTATGAATTATCTGGTTGTGAGTAAATTTTGATTTTTGACTAAAAGCTTTGCCACATTCTTTAAATTTGTAGGGCTTCTCTCCAGTATGATTTTCCTGGTGGTGATTATGGCATTTTTTTATGAAAAGATTTGCCAAGTTGTTTACATGTGTAGGGCTTCTCACCAGTATGAGTTCTCTGGTGTTGATAAAGTATGATCTTTGATACAAATTTTTTCACATTCATTACATTTGTAGGGATTTTCTCTGGGATGAATGAACTGGTGATGAATAATTTGATTTTTCATTAAAAGCTATGTTACACTCCTTCCATTTGTTGGGCTTCTCTCCAGGATGAATTCCCTGATATCAAATAAGGTTTGACTTTGAGTAAAATATTTGCCACATTCTTTCCATTTGTAGGGCTTTTCTGCAGTATTTATTCTGCTTGGGTAATAGGATTTGATGTTTGATTAAAAACTTTGTCACATTCTAAACATTTGTGGGACTTCTCACCAGTATGAATTCTACTACGTTAAATAATCAATACCTTTTTTATATTGAATACAGTTCCTAAACAGGAAACTTTGCTACCAATTTTTACATTGTACAGAGTGGTATTACTCCCTCTGAATATCTCTTTTGAGACTGTAACACATGGTAGAAAATAGATCTATGACTTGGTACAGATGAATCCTCATAACTGAAAGCACTAGAGCCCATCACCTGAACCATGTGAACACAAAGAGGTGGAAGGGTAGGTGACAGCATTCTAACACAACCTCAGGCTGCTTTTTATCTCTCAACTTTCATTCCAAAGGGTGAACTTCACAGTGTCTCACAGAGTATACCAGCAGGTAGTGTGACCATCAGGTCTAAACCTGCTAAGGCATAGGTAGACCAACCCACAGTGACCAAGAAAGCCACTGTGCAGGGCAAGCAAACTCTTGCTAGGGGGTCAGGAAGACTGATCAACAGAGAAATAGGGCAGTGAGAGGGGCCTGTGGGAAGTTGGGGTTGTGGGAAGAATGAACCACAGTGAGCAGTGAGACACTGTGAAGAGCGTGGGCAAACTTGCTGAGTGCTGAGGTGCAGAGAAAACTGACCCAGAGTGAGCAGGCAGGCAGTGTGAGAGACTTGTGGAAGTCTGCATGGTGCATGGAAGACTGACATAAGTGAGGAAACAAGCAATATGATAGGCATGCAGAAACCAAATAGACAATGGTCAGAAGTAAGCACTAGTAGGTATAACATGGTCATAGGCTTCCCTTCAGAACCTCATGTGGGAGTTGCAAAGGGGAGACTGGAGTCTCCGCTTCACCTTCCATTTCCAACTGCATGAAAACGCCTGCAGAGACACCGAAGAGCAGACCTCAGGGCATGCAAAACAGATTGATTTGAATAAGAATTGCCACCCAAGCAGAAAGTCTGGCAACTGCTTTATCCAAGAAAGCCACATTTCCTGGCTCTCTGCCTCAGGTGCAGTGATCCTTTCCTCAGTTTTTGACTTTAAGCCAGCGACTGCCCTGCAGTTAAAAATGTGTTCTGTGCAATGCAGCAGGCTAAGTGATGTTGAAACAAAGAAAGAAGAGGCATCACTGACAATGCAGAGGAATAGCTAGAGTTGGGATCAAAGAAATTTGTAATTATTGTATATGTGTTACATAAAATAGAGTTAATTGGTAGAAATAAGTTAGAGAAATTCGGTCTTGCCAGCTTGGGAAACTCATTGTTTAATCAATGTGGAAGGTCATAGAAGACTGCGCATTAGTAGCAAAGACAAAATGAGTGAAATTGAAGACACAGTAAAGTGAGATGTCAATTTATAAGTAGCCAATTAGGGAAATAAAGGAGACACTGCAAAATTCCCCCTTTCTTACACCCAGGATTGAACTCAGAGATGCTTAACCACAGAGCAACATCATCACTCACTTTTTATTTAGAGACAGGGTCCTACTAAGTAGCTTAAGGCCTCACTAAATTGCTGAGGTTCACATTGAATTTGTGGTCTTTCTGCCTCAGCCTCCCAAGCCACTGGGATTACAGTCAAGCACCACTGCATCCAGCAAAATAACTCTTACAGAAATGATAAAAGCACATTCAGTTCTTGGTTTCCCTGTGTGATACAGGGTTCCTATTGCCAAATGCATGCAAACTTCTATGCATCCAAGCACAGGAGAAATACACCTGTGCTCCTCAGCCTCTGTCTGAGTTTCTGAGAGGGGCTTGTGAGTTGGGATTTATGACTGAGGTGACTTGGAAATAGAGATGATCAGGTTCTCTGGCACCTGCTCTCACTTCTTTGCCAAATAGCAATTTCCAGGAGTCAATGTAAGTTATCACTGATGTACGTGGCTTAGTTTAAGTTCTAAGGCACTCTCGAAGTAGGACCCCCAACAACCTTCTGTCTTCTGTGTGCTCTTTGGTTTCTGTTGACTGCTCTATCCTGGTGACAAGAGCTGCTTGGTGTTAGGCAAGTCCAAACATGACTGTAGTTAGATTCTCACCTGGAGATGTCCAGTGGGCTAAGTTATGTTCTCAGTGTATAGCCAGGTTTGGGAACTAGCTATGTTATGAATCGTCAAGTCCAGAAACACTGATTCAGCATATAGACTCAAGTTCATAAACATTAACTTGTGAGAATGTGCCCCCCCCATGTAACTTCTTGGCAGTGTGCCTTCTTAGTTTGAGTTGTTTATCAAAAGTTTCTATGAAAATGGCTTCAGGGGCTGTTTGATGATATCATCAACTCTGAATAAATGATGGTCAATATTCTCACCAGGTTTCACATGTAATTGCTAAACCCTCAAGTCAGTTTCCAGAGTCAGGGCCCCCACGTCACTCTTTGCAACAGACATCCATTGTAGGGAGTATCTGCTCCATAGTTTCTGGGAAATTTTCTTCCTGATGTACCCAAAGTCATTCAGAACTAACTTCTTCTTAAGGTTAAATAAATTCATTCTGAATTACTAATTTTTTATTCTAATATTTAATGGCATTCTAAAAGGATGACATTTATGCATATGTTATCAGGCCTTACTCATAAAGTGATATTTTTTATAATCCACCTTTGGTTTTCAACATTGCCATTTACACGTATACCATTGTCATCAAAGTTAGGTGTGAGATTCAGTTTTCTAAATTCTTTAGATTACACTAAGTTATTTTCTGATTGGCCCAAATATGTGTTTAGTACTGAATAAAATATTAAAACTTGACAAGAAAAGATTATTTTTAGCAAAATTTAATGCTTATGTACTTGCTAGGAATAATGGATTGAGTTTCATTTTAGCTCTTATTACTTTTTTCAAAATGTGCATTCAATACTCCCAAATCACAACACAATTGAGCCTTAGTACTATATGCCCATTAAAATTGCAAGTCTTTGGTCAAAATTTGACTTCTTTCCTGAAATGTGTCTCAATCATGTTTAGAATTTTACCAGATTCAATTTTCTGACACAAAACCTACCTGAAGTCTTTCATATCAGAATCCAGGTTCTATATGGGGAAAAATATGACATTGTTTTCATTACTAAGGTCTAAGATAACCACAGTGTCTGCAGCAGAATGACTACTTTTTAAAAATTAATATTCAATTATCCCTGCATATATTGAATAACCAGCACTGTTCTGAGTGGTGTAGATTGAGTAGCAAGAGGTGTGAAGTTGTGGTCATGAGAACTGCATTCTAGAAGGATGAAAAATTACACAAGTCAGAGGTGAACCAGCATGTTGCTCTGTGATAGTTGTGAGAGATGTGACAGAGTCAGAGTTAGGAATGGGGCATGACCCTACACATCTGTGAAGTGAGTGAGTGAATGGGATAGAGACCAAGGAGGTTATACTGATGTCCAGCATCACATCTCTAAAACAGCTTTCTTTGGGATGTGTCCAGGAGGGACCCATCCACTCATCAGTGCAGCTGCATTGTTGAAAATAACAGGTTCCAAAGAACTGTGGAAATTCTGCTTCAGACAGGGCTGCATCTTCTGCTTTCTGAGCAAAGTGGCCAAGCTGAGCCCTTAGCTCAGGTTGTGTGCCCTGGGCCTCAAGTGCTGATCCATCTGCCTCCCACTCAGTGCAGATCTGGCATCCAGGTGCTGGAAGTGATCAAGGACTTGTGATTTAGTCAGCCTTTTCACTTCTGTGAAAAAATAAACAATTGGAGGAGGAGGTTTATTTGGGGGTTATAGTTTCAGAGGTCTCAGTACATAGGTTGTCAACTACATTACTCTGGACCTGGGGTGAGACAAATATCATGGCAGAGTGTGTGGAGGAGGAAAGCAGCTGGGTAAGTGGCAACAGAAAGACTAGAAAGAACACCACTAAATAGTTACAAAATATAAGCCTCAAAGGCATGCTTCCAGTTACCTACCTCCTTTAGCCACACCCAGTTTGCTTGTAATTACCACCACATTAATCCATATCAGGGGAGTAATTCACTAATTAGGTTAAGATACTTCTAATCCAAACATTTAACCTCTAAAATTTCTTGTTTTGTGTCACACATGAGTTCTTGGGTGACCCCTCATATCTAAACCATGACAACTTGTATACCCTAAATACATGGGACTTCATTAACCACAGACTCTCACATGAGGTCTGACATGCATGATCTAGAGGGCCCCAGTACATTTGCAAATATGGCGTGATCATCACTGTAAGGTACATTGAGAGAATGTAAGTAAGTTCCACCAGTCTCAACTGAATCTGCAGCATCATGCAGGCATGCAGTATCCATGGTCTTCCACATCCCAGTCACCACTGCAGGAAAATCCTCCCCTGGAGATGGACCTCAGTCTGATTATCTGTGAAATGGTTTAACAACATGTTATGATCTCCAAAAGAGTCAATGAGTTAATGTATACTGGGCTCCCTATCATACTCTTCTTAAGTACAAGTCAGACAAGTATATTTTCAATAAATGACAGACAGTATTCAAGCGCTATCCAGGATTATGCTGACTGAACACATTTGTACAGGACTTGGCATTAGTTTAGCAGCCCCTGACTTCTGCACACAGGTGATCACTGAGTACATCAGGTTAACTCTCCAGGCAGAACAAGCCAGAGCTTAAATCTGGTGCCATAGAGGACCGTGTTTGCCTGGCCCTTCCTGCCTCCATAGGGCCCCCTTATTCAAGTCTCTGGAAATTCCAGACACCATTCATCTCTTTATTTCTTTATATTTTCTCTGTATTTATGGTTAAAAACAAACAAGGAAACAAATAATTCCTCTACACACTCCCTTTATACATTTCCTCCAGTTATTTTTTCCATTACTGAAGACTGAATCCAGGGCTTCACACATACTAGGCAGTACTCTATTACTGAGCTATGTCTCCCACCCCAGTTACCAAGTTATGAAGGAAAAATTCATGATTGAGGACATGGGCAAAAGTGAAAATTCAGTACCATTTTTTAGAAGTTTCAAAAGGCAAACATATATTCTATAAAAAATTAATAAGTTTGAAATAGGGGAAGATAAATAAATGATTCCTCATTTTTTTCTCTGGCCCAAGCTCTTTCCCCTCAACATACTTGCCTTCCACAGTACCTGCAGTGCTGGGTTATGTGTTTCTTGGAGAAATGACATGATTATTGAGTAAATTCTACTGTCAAGAGGGCATGGGCTGAATGGGAAAAACAAACCCTACCACCATGAATGCACAGGCCAGAAAACCGCAGAGTAATGTTGGTAGCAGATTATATTTCAGTGTGTCCTCAACCCAGCATGACCCATCTGGAGTCCTGGGGAGTCTTAATTGGATCTCAAGTCCTTAATTGCTTCTGGGTGCACCCAGAACACACCTGCTCATTTGTGAAGCCAGCAGAGATACAAAAGCAGTAAGCACCAGGAAAGCCCTGCTGCCAGTGTTTGCACTGTCATAGCTCAGTTGCCAGCTTTCTCCCTGAAGGGAGAATCCTGCAGTCAAGGAACTCAGGAGGCAGAGGTGGTCATGTGCAAGGAGTCCCTGGTCTTTCTGTATGAAAGCCATCCACCTGTATGAAAAATTGACCCTTGGTCTGGTGATGACTCCTACCCAAACCACACGTGATATATGAAGGATCAGAACAGGAATAACACTCCAGTCCCAGGGCAGAGTAAGTCTGTGTCCCTTGCTGCAGTAAGGATATAAGCTCCTTCATTTTGTATAAAGAATGTAAAAACTAGAGCTTGATATTTTTATTAGCCCAATGTGTTGACAAACTTTCAATTCCCACCAGGATTCCAAAACATGGAGGTCTCTGACTCTGGCCATGGGGGTGTGGGCCTACACCTTTGACAAGCACAGGACTTCTAATATTTGCACATTACTGCTTTGATCATAAGCCATCTTCACCTTCATTCATCCAGGCTATCTTTAGCCTCTCATGATGTCTGCCCATCATCCTATCCTCTGGGCACACTTGTCCTGGGTCATTTTTGGTCCTTTACAGGGGTCTACTGGAATGTTACTCCAAAATCTGACTTCTAGGTTTATCCCGCATGGATACAAGCATCAACTAAGTGACTTGAAATCATCTCATGATGTGCTTAATGAATTCAGTGAGTTATCCCATTTGAATGGATCAAGATGGAGCTGCCATCTTATAGATTTTCTCTGTAAACTCTCTTGCAACAAAAAGTAGAATATGAATCATGTTAACAGTAGTATGAAGGATGAAGGAAATGGGGAAATCAAAGACATTAATACTTTTAAAGTAATTACTTTGGTAGAAAAATTATTTAGTCACATACAACTGCTCTGAAAATGCACAATTCTGATGCACTATTGCAAAAGCAAAACCATGTCACATTATACTTACAGACATTGGGCCAAGGTTTTACATATTACATTATTTTGTCCATAAGATTTTTTCATTTTATTTTATTTATGTTTTGGTACTAGGGATTGAAGCCAGGGAACTCTACAATTGAGCTACATCCCCAGATTTTTATTTCTTATTTTGAAATAGTGTCTCCCTAATTTTTTGGGGTTGACCTTAAACCTACAGTCCTCCTGCCTTAGCCTCCTATGTCACTGGCATTTTAATTATGTGCCACTGCAAATGGCCACATAAATTTTTAAAATGTCACTTTCTATATACAAACATCTGTACCTCTTACTAAGTAGGGGTTTGGATTTGTTGTCCACTAACAATGTATTGAAGAACAGGAAAAGCAATAGGAAGCTGAAAGATTTAATGTAAGAGCAAAAGTAACAAACTCACAGATTTCTCTGAAGAGAAGGACCCAAGGGAAGGGAAGTAGCTGCTTATTCTTCTTATGGGCTTTGGGATTTCCTCCCAAGTTTTAAAATGTAACTTTCCATATACCAATATCTGTATCCATTCAGGAATTTTAAGTAATTTGTACTCATTATCATAATTCCTAAACACTAACTGTTTTCTCTCAGTGACAAAAACATGGAAACTTCTCCCCAAAAAGGAATTCCCTTGTAGTTGCTCAGGGGGCACATGGAGGTCTTCATTAGTCACTCGTCTACGCAGTCCTGTTGGTACATATGTTTGCATGGCATATGTTGGTGGGAGTCCCTGCAAATAAGGTCTGTACAGCTGATCACACACTCTGGCTCCTTTACTTTTGATTCATCTACTGCTGGGTCATAAGCTTCTTTAGGCTGCTCTACGATTCTCATTCTCTGAGCTTCTCTAACTTGTTCCTCCTCAGTTCCTCCTGAGTTGCTAGTTGAGGCTGCTTATGGGTAGATGAGTCAAAACTGGAACTTGTTCCTGATGTAACTTTGGAGGCTCCTGCTAATTCTCCATTGACAGGTGGTGCATGGGGATTTACTCCAAGGTGAGGTCCCAAGTGCTGTTCCCCAACTCCTGAGGCTGGTGTGGGTCTGTCCATGCACAGATCCAAAAGTACCTAGTGTTCAGATATAAAAGGTTTTATATAATATGAACCTCTGCTTGCAGATTTCCATAGACTTACATAGTACTTGCAATGAACCTGCTGGTTCTGATCCCTTACCTGCTTTAATGAGGAGAATATGGGAACAGGAGACCTTAGTGACATGACAAGATTACATGGTTCATCTTTACAGTCCAGCTGTTACTCCTATTCATATTTCCCCTTGAGGGGAGAATTCTCTCCCAGGCATTGCCATGAATGAACATTTCTATTAAATGTAATCAGTCTCTTCCAGTAATCACAGTCTTCTCCTCTTCTCCTGTTCATAGAATATCTTCCCATGTCTATATTGTGCCACACGAACAGGGTTCACTGAACAGACCTTGTGTCCTTCAGTCCCCAAATTTCATCATCTTTAACACCAAGATTTATCATCATTTACTCACTTCAAAAGATACCACCCTGGACCAACAATTCACACACACACACACACACACACACACACACAGACACACACACACACACAGACACACACACACACACACACCTGACCTTCTAGTGTGTCTGCTTATCCAGGCAGCTATACTGGGGGCATCAGTCTTCCCCAGTCTTCCCATCAAATATGACCAATGACATATAAATTCAGAAATTTCAATTCCACAACAACCTAACCTAACCTCAAAGGCTCTGCCACCCAGTACCTGAAGTAAGATTAAACAACCAATTTTAAATTAAAATTTATTGTAAGTAGTGAAGTTTGTCCCTCCAGAAGAAAACATCTCCAGTGCTCACCAGAATCAAGGTCATGGAAAATCCAGGCAGTCAAATCTCTGTGGAGGCCATGTCACTACACCTGGAGCTCAGCACTTCATCTCCACAGGACAGCTCTCTTGTTATGTGGTGGAAAAAACATCCATCCCACAGCCTCATCACACATGAACCTCATCAGCCATGGCATCCAAAGTCAACACTGAACAACTTGGATGCTGTTAAGGTAAATCTAATTAAGGATTGCCTCTCCAAAATATTTCCCTTGAAGTTGTAAGATGCAGTTTGAAAACTAGTCATGTCCCCTTCTTCTGCATGTCTTCCCACCACTTTCAGGATTGCTCCTTGTGGGTTTTCAATCAACATTCTTTCATGCTGTGGACAGCAGTATGACCAATGAATTAGAAATAGTCATGTTGAAAAGATACAATTGAGGAAAAAGTATCAGTGTTATGGAATGCCCATAATTTATAAAAAGCAAAAGAGTGAACTCTCAGTGACCTTCAGGCTGGAGTCAGCTGCCGTCCTTAGGAGTGTGATGCCTACAAATTTTTAAACATTGAGGATCCTCAGTTTTTCTCTAGCTTCATTATTGATTTTATTGAATATGTCTTTAAAATAATATTGCTCAAAAGTAATATAATTTTCAAAATCTTAGAACTTTTTAAAAATTTGATCTTTTTAGTTATACAAGACAGTAGATGTATTTTGACATATCATACATACTTGGAAAATACCTTCCCATTCTTGGGGTTGTGTATGATGAGGAGATACATTGATTGAAGTCAGACATTTTTTAGATCTCTCAAGTTTTTACATGGGTTCCAAACTAAAAGGCATCATTGAATTCACCTTCATGTGTCCTTTGGTTTCGTTTGAAAGAGTTTTTCTAGATTTTTCATGATCTTCACAATTTTCAGGAATACTTGCTGGATCTTTTGTAAAATGAACCTCAATTTTGGTTTGTTGATTTTTTTCTCTTGAATAGACTAGAATTATAGGTTCTGGGAGGAAGAACACAGAATCAAACTTCTCTTGTTATTATATTTTAAGTATATAGTATCCACATAGTGCTTATCAAATTAGGTTCATGGGTTAAACTATATGTATAATTCTGATGGGGAAATATTGATAAAGAGAGAGGCTATACACTTGAATGTAGGGAGAGAGGAGAGTACACATATATTGTTTTTCTTATCAATATTTCTTTAATATAAAAGTGGTTTAAAAATGTTAAGGAAATTGAAGGTAAAGAGAAAAGACCAACTTTACTGTCTTCACTAAAAAATGAGTCCTGAGTCCTTGTCCTGAGTGTGGGAAAGAATGTCCTTTTCCTCATTCCCAGAGGATGAATATATTAGAATTTCTTAGATCAATAGAAGGATGAAAACATTAAACTTATAGTCTATAGTGGACAAACACTTTTGCCTGATGTGAGAATTCTTTCTACAAAATAGAATGAAGCATGAATCATAAAATCATATAATTTTATTAATTCACAAAATATGTAAGCAACTGCAGCACATACTGTGGGTGGAATACATGGGCTGAAAATTATTTTCTGTGCCACAGAAGGTGATCTCATTAAAAGAAAATCAAGTCAACACAATTTTACATTTCATACAGTCTTTGACACAGTCTTCACATTTAAAAACTGAACAAATCATATTCAATAAAGCACCATTTTTGTACTAGGATTTAATCAAGTGGTGTGCTGAGAATGAGCAACATTCTCAGCCCAATTTTTTTTTTTTTTAATTTTGAGGCAGGGTATTTCTAAGTCATCCAGGCTTGGCCTCAAACTTAGTTCCTCAATACTCAGCCTCCCAAATTAGTAGAATTCCTGGAATTAATAGGTATGTACTACCATGCCTATTAATTACTTAAAAAACACTAACTTACAGTATTTTAGCTTCAACTGAGAAGGACTGCCTAATTTAGAGCTCCCAGGCATACAGTTTCCTGACTTAATCTCTGTTCATTTATGGCCAGTTTGAACAAAATGCCTGATGGGGAACTTAAGAGAACCAACAGGGTACCACCACATAAGGAAATTCTTGGCAGTATTCAAAAGACTCACACTTCCACAATCAATAAAGTAACATCACAACCTAACCCTGAGTCTTCTCTATGTAGTGAGGAAGCACTGGTAGGTAGTCAAAGACCTGTGGTGATCATCCTCCTACACACATAGGAGGAGAAATACATCTTCAGATTCAATCAATCAATCACTGTCACATTCTTCATTGTCCAGGAATTCTTACAGATTTCTAGAGCCCAGTCTCAAGAATTCTTTACATCCAATTGCCAGTAATATTTTCAGGGTTGAAATATTGTGTTCCCCATGCAGGAAAATAGTTAGACCTATTAGAATTCAAAGATGTGTCTGGATGGACATGCCCAAACATCAGACTTCTCACATCATCAAATACCCTGTGGTTATGATTGCTTATGGCATTTTGATGAAAATATCCACTATTGATTTTCTAGTGAAAATCAATTTTTAAATTCCCATGAGATGATAAGCTCTACTTGAGTCTCATTTGGGGGTGGGCAGTAGTAGAAGGGTAATGCTGACTGGAATATATTGCACTCAAGGGTTTCCAGAATACCTGCAGAAGAAACAAGTGCCCAACTACAATTAAAACACTCCTAAAATTTGGACATTATAAAGGAAAGAAACTGTATTTGGAGGTCTGCATTGCCATTAAGTTCAAAGAAATAACTACTTGCTATGTTTTCTATTTAGGTATACCATAGAAATTTGTATGCTGCCCCATCATCCACCAATTGTTTTATTTTTGATGCTCATGAAGTATTGCTCAGTGCACTCAGTTATTGTTGTCATGTATTTTAATATATTAAATTAATGCATTTACTATATAATATGCAATACAATACACATCACAAATTCAATTACAAAGATATTTTAAGGTAAGTTTGTAAATGTTTCCATTACTAAATGCACTTAATTTCAAATGGGAACATCCTAAACTAATTTGTAATTCTGTCTGACTTATTGAATGGATTTTGCACCTACAGTCTGAATCATATTTATTATAACAGCTTTCACTTATCTTTTCCTTATTTAACCATGATGTACAGATTACTAAATGTGATAACAAATACCAGTTGAAAGACCATTATCTTTTGTGATATTAAGGTTTAATAAATGAAAATAAATTCCAGAGAATAGCATTATTGAAGGACACTATACAGTGGTCCCATCAACAGACTGATTCTCCCCTTGGAAGCAGTTGAGCGTGTCTATCAGTCCAATGATTGTCTCAACAGAAAGTGCTGACTTCACAGACTGAATAATGTGCAGCTGCACTGACTTGCTCCTGTGAGGAGGAAGAGGACATGAATCTTCTGGAGCAAAAAATGTCATCATATTATTTAAGGGACAAGATAACCATTCAACAGAAAATGCTTCATGAAACCATATTCTGGTCATAGTGTACCTCTACAATCATGAGGTGGGACTGTTCCATTCCTAGGATTCTTTCTTAATTTATTTGCTGTGACCAAACCATTTCTCAGTGTTACCCATCTCTCTCATTTAGCTGAGAATTCCAGTAGTGTAATCAGTCTCTTCTGTGCAGCCTTCTCCAGAGGGTCTCGGGAACTTCATGCAACATGCCCATCACACAACCCAGAGAATTATTGATAATGTAAACAATCCTTCCTGTGTCGCCCTACCCAGTGGCTTCTGGGATGTGTATGTCACAGGCTCATCAGGCACCCAGTGTATTCTAGCAATGTCACCAGTCTGTCCTGTAAAGCCCTCTCATATAGGTACTTGGTTGTTGCATTTGACTCCCTGAGTATTTGGGATAGTGCAGAACATCCTTTTATTGCAGCCCCTACCAAAAGGCTCCTGAGAGCCTCACACCAAATCTCACCAAACACCCCTGAAGATTCTGGGTATTGTAACCGATTGTCCTGAATGGTTGAAACCTGGGAGCTTCTGGTAGCTATAGGCCACATGCTCAAAATGCACACAGAGGATTCTGGTTAGTGCTTCCCATCCTTCCTATTAGGAACTCACAAAGAAGAACCCAGGAGCTGCAGGCCACATAATCACAGAGCCCCCTGAGGATTCTGGTGTTGACTATTTTTCCTTTAAAAGCCCCACCCAGGGGCTCCTGGCTTCTGAAATTTGAAAGCTTATCACCCATCTTGAGGTCTCAGGGCACTACAGCCCATCCTTCCTGTGAGGCCCTCACCCAAATCTTCCTGGAGCCTCAGCATGAGGGCCACAGAGCACATGGCCTGGGAACTGCAGGCCACATGCTCACCAGGCACCCTTTGGAACCCTCACACACCAGTTCCTGGAAGCTGCACACCACAAGCTCACCATACGCCCCTGAGAATTTTGGGTAGTGTAACCATCCCTCCTTGCAGCCCTTACCCAGAGATTCCAGGCAGCTACATGTCCCATGCCCATCACACAACCCTGAGGTTTTGGATAATGTACCTAAATACTTTTGGGGGCCCCTAATGCAGAGACTCCAGGGAGCTGCAGGCCACATGCTCACCAAGCACAATGAGGATTCTGGGAAATGTAACCAATCCTTCCAGTGACCCTCTCAATCAGAGGCTCCCAGTAGCTACAGGCCATATTCTCATCAGGAACCTGGGGTTTATGAGTAGTTTACCCTATTCTTTTGCACACACCACCCAGACACTTCTAATAGCTGCTTGCCACATGCATCCCCACACACCTGAGAATTCTGGATAGTGTAATCTATTCCTCCTGTCCAGATCACACTCTGAGGCTACTGGGATCTGTATGTCACAGAGTAATGAGGTACCCTGTGGATTTCGGACAGTGTAATCTACATTTCATGCACAGTGCTCACACACACACAAACACACACACTCACACACTCAGGGAACTGTAAGTCACGTGCCCATAAAGCACCAGACGATTGTGAGTATTGCAGCCCATACTTCCTGTGCAGCCCTCACCCATTGGCTCCCAGGAGCTGCATATCTCAAGCTCAGGACATTACCCTAAGGAATATAGCAGTGTAAACCATCCCTCCCATGTGACCCTCGTACATAGGGTCCTAGAATCTGCTTGCTGTATATATGACACATACCCATGAGGATTCTAAGTAGAGCAAACCAATCATCCAGTTCAGACCTCACCCACAGGCTTTGGGGAGCTATATGACACATGCCCACCACCCACCCCTAAGTATTCTGAGTAGTGTAACTTATTTTTCCTTTGAGACATTTACCCAGAGGTTCCTGGGAGCAGCAAACTGCAATCTCACAAGGCCCCCTGGAATTCTGGGCAACATAACCCATGCTAACTGTGCAGTACAAATAAACACACAGGTTCCTGGGAGCTGATGACCACATGCTCATGTGAAACCCTAAGGATTCTGGGTAGTGAAGCCCAGTCTTCTTTTGCAGTTCTCACCCATAGGCTCATGGGAACTGTTGGCAACGTGCTAACCACGCAACCCTGGAATTCTGGGTAGCTCATCCTATCTCTCTTGTGCTGTCCTAATGCAGAGGTTCCTGGGAGCTACTGGTCACATGCTTATAAAGCAACTGAGGATTCTGGGTAGTACAGCACATTTTTCCTATGTAGCCCCATCCATATGCTATTGTGAAGTGAATGCCTTCTGCTCACCATATACACCTGAGAATTCTAGCTGTGTAATCAAAACTACATGTGTGGTCCTGACCCAGAGTCTCCTAGGAACTTCAGGCAACAGGTTCATCACACACACTGGATTCAGTGAAGTAATCACACACAGGTTCCTGGGAGTTGCAGGCCACATACTTATCATATACTCTTATGGATCCTTTGTAATATAACCCATCCCTTCTGTGTGACCCTCACCCAGAGTATCCTAGACTCTTCAGTCCACATGTTCACCACTCACCTCTGAGGATTCTCATCCTTCCTGTACAGTCCTTACCCAGAGGTTCCATGGAACTGCAGGCCACATGCTCACTACACACTCCTCAGTATTCTGGGTAGTACCATCCAACCTTCTTGTGATTCCCCTCAGATTGAGGCTCCTGACAACTACTGGCCACAGGCTTACCCCTGCAAATTCTGGATAGTGCAGCCCATTCTACTTTTGTGGTCACATACATAGTCTTCAGGGAGTTGCATGTCACCTGCTCATAAGGCACCTCTGAGAATTGTGGATGGTATAACAAATCCTTCACAGGCAGCCATCTTCCAGAGGCTCCGAGGAAGTGCATGCTACATTTTCACCTCTTACCCCTCAGGATTCTACCAGTGTAATCCATTCATCCTGTGTGGCACTCTAATAGAGGATCTCAAGAGTTTCATGTCCCATGCCCTCCACAAACCCCTGAAGATTATGGGTAGTGTAATCCATCCCACATTTACAGCCTCACACAGAAGATCCTGGGAGTTTCAGATCATAGACTTAACAGGCATCCTGTGGATCCGGGTAGTGCAGTCTACCCTTCCTGTTCAGTGCTCAGAAGATGATACTTGGAGCTTCGTCCACATGCTCATTAAGCACAATGATGATTCTGGGTACCACAGTCCATCCTTCCTTGGTGGCCCTCACCCAGAATCTCCAAGAAGCTGCATATCACATGCCCATCACAAACCCCTGAGGATTCTGTGTAATGCAACACATTCCTCCTTTGTGGTCCTCCCCTAGATGCTCCTGGAAGCTGCTGGCCACAGCTCTTGCATACGTTGTGGATTCTTGGCTGGGTAGTCAATCCTTCCTGTGCAGCCTTAACACACATCTTCCCTGAACCCCAGAAGATGTCTACTCTCCCCTTACAATGACTGCCTGTTCAAGTAGGTCAGTCTTCTCTACACCCCAGCAGGTTTCCACAGGCCCCTCACACAGCTTGCTTATTCAACTTGGTCAATCCTGCCAGCACTTCAGAAGGAATTTGCACCCCAGTCACAGTGCTGGCATGTTCACTGTGGGTCAGTCTTCCCAACACCTAAGTATATTTTGGCACATCCTTCACACTGCCTGGTTGCTCATGTGGGTCAACCTCCCTGCAATTCAGGCTGTTGCCACTGGCCCATAAAACTGCCTTCTTGCTTACCTGGGTCAGTCTTTTCTGCATGCTAAAATGAATCCAAACACCCCTCTTGATCCCTGTGGGATATTCTTGCTGTATAACAGCAGGTATTCCCACACCTCTCACAATGCCTGTGTGCTCACTGTGGACCAGTCTTCCCTGCAACCCAGAAGGTGTATGTGCACCCTTCATACTGTCTGCTTTTTCACTGTGGGTATTACATGCACCTCAGAAGATTTCCACAGGCCCTCACTCTGCTAGAATGCTCACCGTGGGTCAGCGTTCTCAATCCCTTCACGTTGACTGCTTATCCAGGTGTGTCACTCTTCCTTGAACCCCAGCAGGTTTCTGTAAGCTCCACAAATTACCTGATGGCTCAGCTGAGTAGTCTTCCCTACACCCCAGTAGGTTTCCAAAGATCACTTACACTGCCTGTTTGCTCACTGTGGCTCATACTTCCCTGTACCTCAGTAGTTTTCCACATACTCCTTACTCTGCCTACTTGCACAGCTTATGAGTGTTCCCTGCACCCCAGCAGAAATGTGCATGCCTCTCACACTGCCTGGTTTCTCACTGTAGTTCAATTTTCCCTTAAATGTCAGCAGCATTCAACAGGATCCTCACTGCATATTTGTACACTGTGTATGAGTTTTCAGAGCAACACAGCATGTTTCCACAATCCCCTGCTAATGCCTGATTGCTCAGCTGGGTTAATCTTCCCTGAACCACAAAATATTTCCACAGAACCCATACACTGCCTGCTTGCCTACTGTGTGTCAGTCTTCCATGCATCTTAGTAGGATTGACACATTCCCAACACTGCCTGTTGCTCACTGTAGATCCATCTTCACTACACCTCATTAGGTGTGTGTAAGTCAGTCACACTGCTAACTTGCTTACTCTGGGTCAGTTTTCCCTACACACCAGTTGTTTTTCAAAGGTTCCTCACACTGCCTGCTGGCTCACTGTGGTTCAATCTTCCCTGCACATATACAGGTTAGCACAAACTCCTCACACTGCCTGCTTGCTCACTGTGGGTTATTCTTTGCATCCCAGCTGATTTCCAGAAGGCAAATCACACTTCCCTTTGCTGAGCTGGTTTCATCTTTCCTGCACCCAAGCATTTTCCCCACACCCCTAAATATTCCTTCTTGCTAACTGTGGTCCATCTTTACTGCACCCCAGCAGATGTACACAAGCCCCTCAAACTGCCTATTTACCCACTGTGGGTCAATCTTCCTGCACTCTGGCATATATCCACAGCCCCATCACAATGTGTGCTTGCACAGCTGGATCAGTCATCCCTGCACTCCAGCAGATTTTTCCATGCCCCTCACACTACCTCCTCAATCACTGTGGGGTAGTTTTACCTGTACTCCAGCAAGATTCCAAAGCAGCATACACCACCTGCTTATTCAACTGGGTCAGTCTTCCCTAAACCCCAGCAGATTTCCATGCCCCTCACACTGATTACTTGCTTAGATGGGTCTGACTTCCCTGCACCCCAGAAAGAATCTACACCCTGCTCCCTCTTCCTATATCCTCAATGTGGGTCATTCTTCCAAGAACCACAATATATTTCAGCACATTCCTCACACTGCCATCCTGCTCACTCTGGGTCACTCTTCCCTGCACCCCAGCAAGATTCCACAGACCCCTCACTGTCTACTTACTCAGTTGGGTCATTCATCCCTTGACACCAGGAAAAGTCTGCACACCACCTCACACTGCCTGCTTTCTCACTGTGGGTCAGTCTTCCCTGTACCTGCTGGTTGTCACCAGTCCCTAAAACTACCTGCATGCTCACCTGGGTTAGTCTTACCTAAACGTGAACAGGTGTCCACATAACTCTTCCACTGCCATCCTCTTGATGATGGTTCAATCTTCCCTGCACCACAGATGTCTGGAATCACTTCACATTGCCAGAATGTCCAGCCGTGTCAGTCTGGCCTTCACCCCAGTAGCTTGCCTTGAGCTTCACACACAGCCTGCTAGCTCAGCTTAATCAGTCTTCCATACACCCCTGTAATTTTCCACAGGCCTCTCACACTGCCGTGTGATCACTGAAGGTCAGTTGTCCCTGTGTCCTAGAAGGTTTCCACATGCCTCTCAAACTGCCTGCTTGTCAGGGTGTCCAGGACCCCTGGCCCAAGGCAGGTTAAGATGGCGGCTGGCACAAAGCCAGTGCGGTTAAGCTCTAGAACAAACAAGTGACGTGAGTTTAAGGAAGTTGTGCTGATTGGACTGGGTGGCTCTTGAACAGGGCGTGATCACTTCATGTCCCGCTTTACTTCTATGTACTGTCCAGGCTCTCCCCTCTTTACTTCTATGTACTGTCCATGCTCTGATTGGTTGTATTACTCTATATAATGTGCTGGACTTCCCTGTAAGGGAGGAAAAAAAAAAGAAGATAAAAGATGCTTGGTACAAGTAAAGAGCTCTTACAACAACAGTACTGTGTCGTGTCTCTCTGCGGGCGGAGAACGCAATAAGTGGTGCCAAAGCCCGGGAGCCTTCCTCTTGTATATATGCAAGTATTATTAAAATGTTTATGTAAATATTGTAAAAAAGGGAAAATTAAAAGGAGAAAAGGCAGCCTTGACGTTCGTGGTTTTGTGACTATCTGGACCAAGCGAAAAGCGGTCCATTAAACTGAAAGTGGTGTGTGAAAGGTGGCCATCAATCAACCGGGACCAAGTGGAAGGCGGTCCAGTGAACTGAAACTGGTATGCGAAAAGTGATTGCAGTAAATTAATCATGGGTTCTGAGGTGTCTAGAGTTTGCATGGAAAGCCTATTAAAGGCTTTATTAAAGGCTAATGAACACCTTTAAAGGCTTCCTCAGCTAGGAAGTTTTTAAAAACTGTAGAAGATAAAGCCTCTTGGTTTTTAGATGAGGGATTGTCGGATCAAGAGAAACCATCACAAGAGACAGAAAAAGGCCCCCCTCCTGATCCCTTTCACGCAGCTCCATGGCCACCTAGGGAGGGAACACCCGTGTCCTTGAGGCAGTCCTCCCCCGATTCCACTCCCTCTTCTAACCCTTTCCAGGCTTCTTCAGCCCCTCCTCCATCCCTATCTATACAACACTTATCTTGAGCACAGGGTCACTCCCTCCCCCCTGCCTGGCCTTGCTGAAGCCTGCATTGGAATGTAGACTGCAGCAGACTCAGTGGGAAGGGGGGGTAACCTGGAGAAAAAAAAAAAAGGTGTCCATTTTAAACTCCTGGGCTGCTACACAGAACTAACTCATTTTCTAGGATTCTTGGTTTGTTTCGTTTTTCTTTAATGCTGTATTTTTGAGCTCATAATTTTGATCCTGCATACCTAGGTTAATGATTTTTTTTCTTTTTGATCAGTTCTATTTTTTATTCAACTAGAGTTTTTAAACATCTGTTACATTGCAATGGAGATTCACCTATAAAGTTACAAGGCCTTTGATTTTGTGTTATGTGTATGTCGTGCTGTCTGATGTCATGTTTTGTCTGTATCAAAACTGAGCGCTCCTAAAATTAAAATTTAAAAATGGATCCAAATATTTTTAATTCATGTGATTTTAAAAGGTTCAATTTAAATTGAGTAAACTAATAAAAGTGAAATGTCTTTAGAAATAACTTGCAAGTCTCTAGGTGGTCAAACTAATGAAATGTTAATGTTAATGAAAGTCTAATATCAATTATTTCTAGGACTCTTCTTCAACAAGAAAAAAATGACAAATATTGTTCAAGACACTTGTCTAATATCTTGACTAAAAACAAGGTTACTAAGAATTATGTCCTCACAAGTACAATTCTATTCTTTTTTTTTTTTTGTTGGTGCTGGGGATTTGAACCCAGGGCCTTGTGCTTGTGAGGCAAGCAGTCTACCAACTGAGCTATATCCCCAGCCTTTAACAGGTACAATTCTATATACAAAGGGTTCTAAAGGTTTCAACTGTGTTTCAGTTAGAGTACTATAAACAACAAAGTATTTTATCTTGTTAAAGTAGAGTGATTTGTCTAAATTCAAAAATTTCCTAAGTATTGTTTCAAAATGTGGACAAAAAGGGGTCAACAGATAGGAAAGAGAAAATAAAAGGTTCTGGGTTTGGAAATATATTTAATAAAAAAAAATGTTTCTGGGTAAGAAAGTGCCTGTGTGATGAAATACATGAGGGTCTAAGTAAGTGCTAAGAAAGTCTGTGTGTAAGTAAAGGGCAAGTTTCAACAAGTCTGTGTGTAACTAAGTTGGTTGTGTGTATGTGAGACAGCTAAAGCTATTTAAGGTTTTTCCTAAGGTGAAATACTAATGTTCTGATATAAGCCAAAGTTTAATCTATATGGTAAAATAACTTGGTAAAATAACAAGGATTTCTTAGAAACACTAATTTACTCCTAACTTTGTGTCTATTAAGTTTTATTCTTTAAAACAATTAGTTTTAAAATTGGGGTATATACAATTATGGTTAAACAACTGTTAAGATTATTGTACTATGTTACAGAGTCTAAATTTTTCTTTAAATACTAAATTTAGTAAGATTAAAGTGTCAAGGTAATTGTGAAATGGTCACTCCTTATATATTAAATGTATTCATATTTTCCAGGTATACAAGTTTTTAAAGCAAGAAATTTATCAAACTGCTATTCTCCAAACTAAACTTGTCTGTAATGGTAATTATTAACAGTAAATTTTATTGGGGATTTATTTCTATCATTTAATATTCTATTATAGGAGCTGTTATCAATAGGGTGTATGTAAAATTTGTTACTTTTCCCACCAAGATTGTTTTTACCTGGGGCTTATCCTTCCTTCCTCATGGTGTTCTCAGATGGGGAAAAAAGAGGAGCAGCAATAGTTAGTTTTCCACCTTCTATGCAGGGTGACGAAACCCCCAGGACATTAGTCCATAACATCCAAGGTTCAGCACAATTCAAAGAGCTCTATGCAATCGTTCTGGCCTTAAGTGAGATACAAGAGCCTTTCAACCTGTTCACTGATAGCCTCTATGCTGCCGCTCCTTATTTTATTAGCCTACAAACCTACATCCTAAAACGTCAGCACCCCTTTTTCATAGGACATAAGGGCACATTCTAATCTTCCTGGACCATTAACAAAAGGAAATAATTTGGCAGATTTGGTTACACATACAAAATTTAATTTTTTCTGTAGAAGAACAAGCAAAAATATTTCATGATAATTTTCATGTTAATTCTACAACATTAAGTAAAACATTTCAAATACCCAAAACACTTTCCCGACAAATAGTTAAAAATTGTCAACATTGTGCGCCACTAATTCCAGTTCAATCTTTTGGAGTAAATCCTCGTGGTTTGTTACCTAATCATGTTTGGCAAGTGGATGTCACCCATATTCCAAAATTTGATACTATTAAATATGTCCATGTTTCTGTAGATACCTACTCGGGAGTTATTATGGCCTCCCCACTTAGCGGAGAAAAGGTTCAAAATGTTATACAACATTGTTTAAAAACATTATCCTCCTAGGGCACTCCTAAAATCATAAAAACTAATAATGGTCCAGTGTACACTTCTAAAAGCTTTTAACAATTTGCCAAAACCTTTAATATTTAATTGGTGACAGGTATTCCTTACAATCCACAAGGACAAGGAATCATTGAAAGGACACATTTGACACTCAAAAATCATTTACAAAAACAAAAAGGGGGAATAGGGGCATCCTTTATATCCCCTAAAGATAAACTAAACTTAGTCCTCTTTATTTTAAATTTTTTTAACTTTAGACAATGATGGGCATTCAGCTGCTGACCGCCATTGTTCCCCTGATATTTCTCCAAAACAATATGTAATATGGAAGGACATTTTAACAGGAACATGGAAGGGTCCAGACCCAGTCCTACGATGGGTCCAGGGTCCAGTTTGTGTTTTTCCCCCTTTTATGTTTCTGCTAACAAACAAAAAAGATGTTTCTCTCAATTGTACTGTAGCTTCATGCTATCTCTCTCAATGTTGGAATGCTTCTAGGTTCTCACAGGCAATCTTAATGCATATTCCTACCTTCCTACCAGTCCCAGCCTCTGTTATAGATACAGAACTACCAGTGCTATTATCAAAAAACAAAAGAGATTTTGGCATCACAGCAGCTGTGATCACTGCCCTTGCAGCCTCTGCAGCAGCAGCTGCATTGACAACTACAATACAGACAGCAACTACAGTTAATCATTTGGCAAAAAACACTGCCACTGCCTTACAGACTCAAGAGACCTTAAACCAACATTTAAGAACAGGCATCCTCCTAGTAAATCAAAGAATGGACTTATTACAAGAACAAGTGGACTTGTTACAAGAACTTATGGGTCTGGGATGTGTTCTTTCTTTAAGAGCAGTTTGTGTTACCCCTATCACTTTTTATAATGATAGCCATGCAGCTATGTTGTCTAGAAATCTTTCTCAATATCTTACTTCTACTTGGTCATACAGGTTTGACAATTTAACCTCTCAGCTAAGAGCTGAAATTATGAGAGTCAATACCACCAGGGTAAATGTCGCATCTGTATCTGAAATGGTCAAATGGTTCTCTACTGCTCTAGGTTTTGTAAAACAATGGGCAGGCCTTGGCACCCTAGGACTAATACTTACTTTAGGTGTTTTATACCTCATTCGCTTAATTTATCAATTATGAGCCACCCAACAGAGATCGAATCATCCTTCAACAAGCCATGACAGACTTAGAGGCCGGCAGTTCCCTTCAAGTATGGCTTAGCATGCTGGGCTGGTAGTCAAAGACGGGTAATGTAGGAGGTGGCCATGTACCAACCTAAGACAGAAGCTGTAGCATGATCTACAGTCTTTGATGATGGGTAAGGATACGGGCTGACCCCTCAACCTAAGACAGGCATGGTCCCAAGCCACTTATAAAAATAATAAAAAAGGGGGAGCTGTCAGGGTGTCCGGGACCCCTGGCCCAAGGCAGGTTAAGATGGCGGCTGGCACAAAGCCAGTGCAGTTAAGCTCTGGAACAAACAAGTGATGTGAGTTTAAGGAAGTTGGGCTGATTGGACTGGGTGGCTCATGAACAGCACGTGATCACTTCATGTCCCGCTTTACTTCTATGTACTGTCCACGCTCTCCCCTCATGTACTTACTCTGATTGGTTGTATTACTCTATATAATGTGGTGGACTTCCCTGTTAGGGAGGAAAAAAAAAGAAGATAAAAGATGCTTGCTACAAGTAAAGAGCTCTTAAAACAACAGTACTGTGTCGTGTCTCTCTGCGGGCGGAGAACGCGATACCTGCTTGCTCAGTAGTCTGTCTTCCCTGAACCTGAAAATATGTCCCCACACTCCTCACACTGCCTGTATGCTCACACTGCCTGCAATCTAACTGTGGATCACTTCCCTGCACCAAGGATCTTTCCACAGGCCCCTTTCACTGTATGCTTGCTCAGCTGAGTTAATGCTTACTGCACTTGTGCATGTTTCCCATGCCCATCAAATTGCATATTTGCACACTGTGTGCCAGTCTTCTCTGAACTGAAGCAGGTTTCCTCAGGCCCATCCCATGGCCTGGTTCCTCACTTGAGTCAGTATTCCCTGCACCCCAACATGTTTTCCACAGACTCTCATACTACCTGCTTGCTCCCAGAGGATCAGTCTTCCCAGTACTGCAGCAGGATTCTGCACACCCACACACTTCCTAGGTATATCAATCTAGGTATATCTTTCCCTTACATCAACTGGTTTCCACAACTTCTTACACTGACTGCTCATTGGGGTCAGCCTACCTTGTATCCAACAGGTGAATTTGCATGCCCAATATATTGCATTTTCCAGCTGAGTCACTCTTACCTGCACACAAGCATGTTGCCACAGGCCCACATGCTGCCTACTTGCTCACTGTGGGTCAGTCTTCCATGCACTCCAGCAGGTGTACACAGGATTCTCATGCTGTCTGCTTGCTCACTGTTGGTCAGTCATCCCTGCACCCCAGCAGGTGTATACAGACCTCTCATGCTGCATGACTCCTCACACTGGGTCTGTCCTCTGGCCACCCTAGCAGGTGTACATATGCCCTCTTACCACTTGACTACTGAGGGTCAGTATTCCCTGCACCCCAGCAGGTATAAACAGGCTCCTTATGCTTCCTACTTGCTCACTCTGGGTCAGTCTTCCTTGTACCCCAGCACATATACAAAGGTCCCTCACACTGCCTGAATATTCACTGTGGGTTGGTGGGTCTGTGTTCATATACTGGGTTGTAGAGATGACTGACCCACAGTGAGTATTCAGACTGTGTAGGGGCCTTTGTATACCTGCTGGGGTTCAGGGAAGATGAACAACAGTGAATTGTCAGGGAGCAAGTGGGAAACTTGTACACCTGCTGTGGTGCAGAAAAGACTGACACACAGTGAGTAGTCAGGCAGAAGGACAGGCCTGTGTACACCTGTTAGGGTGTAGGGAAGACTGACCCACATGGAGTAGTAAGGCAGTTTGAGGGACATGTGTACACCTGTTGCAATACAGTGTGAAGGGCCTATGTATCCCTCTAGAGTACAGGGAAGGCTTACCCAGAGTGAGTACTGAGACAGTGTGAGGGGACTTTGTATATGTGTTGGGGTGCAAGGAAGACTGACCCAGAGGTGAGTAAGGAGGAAGCATCAGAGGCCTGTGTATACCTGCTGAGGTGCAGAAAAGACTGACCCACAGTGAGTAGTCAGGCAGCAGGACAGGCCTGTGTACACCTGTTAGGGTGTAAGGAAGACTGACCCACAGTGAGTAGTCAGGCAGTGTGAGGGACATGTGTACACCTGTTGCAATACAGTGTGAAGGGTCTATGTATTCCTCTAGAGTACAGGGAAGGCTTACCCAGAGTGAGTACTGAGACAGTGTGAGGGGACTTTGTATATGTGTTGGGGTGCAAGGAAGACTGACCCAGAGGTGAGTAAGGAGGAAGCATCAGGGACCTGTGTATACCTGCTGAGGTGCAGGGAAGACTGACACACAGTGAGTAGTCAGTCAGAAAGAGGGACTTGTGTACACCTGCTGGGTTACCTGAAAGACACCCACAGTGAGTAGTCACACAGTGTGAGGGGCCTGTGTAAACCTGCTGAAGTCCAAAAAAGACTGACCCACCTTGTGTGGTCAGTCATTGTGTTGGGACTGTATACCTTTTTGGGCTCAGGGAAGACTGACCCACAATGAGTAGACAGAAAGTGTGAAGAGCCTGTGTACTCCTGCTGTGGTGGAGGGAAGACTGATTCACAGTGCATAGCCAGGCAGTGTGAGGGGCCTGTGCACACCTGCTGGGGTGCAGGGAAGACTGACTCACAATGAGTATTCAGGCAATGTGAGGGACCTGTGTATACTTTCTGGGATGTATGGAAGACAGACCCACAGAGAGTAGTCAGGCAGTGTGAGGAACCTATATACATCTGCAGGAAGGAAGGGAAGATTGACCACAGTATGAAGAGTCAGGCAGCATGAGAAGCCTGTTTACACCTGCTAGGATGCAGAAAAGACTGACCCACAGTGAGTAATGAGGCATTGTGTGGGCCCATAAGCATCAGCTGGGGTGCAGGGAAGAATGACCCAGAGTGAGTGTCAGGAAGTGTGAGGGGTCCGAGTACACCTTCTGGGGTCCAGGGAAGGCTGAACTACAGTGACAAGATTGGCAGTGTGAAGGACCTTTGTACACATTGCTAGGGTGCAGGGAAAATTGACCCACATTGAATAGTCAGGCAGCAAACGGGGGTCTGTGTACACATGCTGGGGTGCAGGGAAGACAGACTCAGAGTGAGTAATCAGGCAGTAAGAGTTGCCTGTGTACACCTGCTGGGGTGCAAGGAAAACAACCACAGCAAGCAATTAGGCAGTGTGATGGTCCTGTGTACACCTGCTGCGGTACAGTGAACACTGACCCATAGGAAGCAGTGAAGCAGAATGAGGGTCCTGTGTTTACCTTCTTGTGTGCAGGGAAGACTGACCCAGAGTTAGGAGTAAGGCAGTGTAAGGGCCCTGTGTATACATGTTGGGTTACAGGGAAGACTAACCCACAGTAAGTCACCAGGCAGCAAGAAGGTCCTGTGTACAACTGTGAGGGTGTACGGAAGACAGAACCACTGTGTGTAGTCAGGCAGCAAAAGGGGTCTGTGTACACCTGCTAGGGTGCAGGGATACTGATGCAAAGTGAGCAGCCAGGCAGTATGGGCAGCCTGTATACACCTGTTGTGATGCAGGGAAGACTGACCCACAATGAGTTCTTTGGCAGTGTGAGGGGCCAGTGTATACCTGCTAGGGTGCAGGGAAGACTCACCCAGAGTGAGTAGTGAGGCAGTGTGAGGGGCCTGTGTATATGTGCTGGGGTACAAGTAAGACTGACTCAGAGTGAGCAAGAAGGAAGGATGAGAGGACTGTATAATACCTGTTGAGGTGCAGGGAAGACTGACCTACAGTGAGTAATCAGACAGTGTGAGGGGACTGTGTACACTTGCTGGGGTGCACAGAAGACTAATGCATAGTGAGTAGTCAGGCAGCAAGAGGGGTCTGTGTATACTCTGCTGGGGTGCAGGGCAGATTGACCCTCAGTGAATAGTCAGGCAGTGTGATGGACCTGTGTATTCATGCTAGGGTTCATGGACGTCTGATGCATAGAGAGAAGTCAGAGGATGTGAGGGGACCTGGGTACATCTGCTGGGGTGTAGGGAAGACTGACCCACAGTAAGCAAGCAGGCAGTGTGAAGGGCATGTGTACACCTGTGGGTGTACAGTGAAGACTGGTCCACAAGGAGTAGTGAGGCAGAATGAGTGTCCTCTGTACATGTTCTTGTGTGCATTGCTGCTTGACTACTCATGGTAGGTCAGTCTTCCCTGCACCCCAGCCAGTATACACAAGGGCCTCATAATGCATGTCAACAAACTCTCTAACAGTCTTCCACATACACTTGCAGGTGTACACAGGCACCTCACACTGCCTGAACTCACTGTGGGTCAGTATTCTCTGCACCCCAGCAAGTGAATACATGCCTGTGACACTGCCTGACTACTCACTGTGAGTCAGACTTTTCTGCACCCAAGAAGGTGTACCCAGGCCCCACTTGCTCCCTAACTACTCACTGTGGGACAGTCTTCCCTGCACCACAGCAGGTGTACATCACCCCCTTATGCTGTCTGACAACTCACTGTGGGCCAGTCTTCCCTCAAGCCCTTCACAATACCTCACTACTCACTTTGGGTCAGTCTTCTGCACAACCTGGCAGGTGCACCAGGCCCCTCTTGCTTTCTGACTACTCACTGTCACCAGTCTTCTATGCACACCAGCAGGTATAAACTGCCTGAATACTCTCTGTGGATGTCTTTTCTTTACTCCTGAAGTTGTACACATGCCCCTCACATTGCCTGAATACTCACTGTTGTAAGTCATTTCTGCACCCCAGCAGGTATACCCAGGCCTCTCATGCTTCCTTCTTACTCACTGTGGGTAAGCCTTTCCAGCATCCCAGGAAGTGGGCAAAGAAACTCACACTGCCTAACCACTCACTCTGGGTCAGCCTTCCCTATACCATAGCATATATACATAGTGCCATCACAGTTCCTGACTACTCGCTGAGGGTCAGTCTTCTGTGTACCCCAGCAGATGTACACAGGTCCCTCGCACTGTGGGTCAGTCTTATGTACACCCCTGCAGGTTGGCACAGGCCCCTCCCATTACCTGACTACTCAGTGAGTCAGTCTTCCCTGCACCCCAGCATGTGTATACAGGCCCCTCATTCTGAGGGGTTACACACCCTGGATCAGTCTTCCCTGCACCCCAGCTGGTGTACACAGGCCCTTCACACTGCCTGACTACTCACTGTGGGTCAATCTTCCTTGCACACCAGCAGAAATTATAGGACCCAGCGCTGCTTGACTAATCATGTGGTCAGTCTTTCCTGTACCCCAGCAGGTATGCATAGGCCAGAGATTCCTGCTTGCTAACTGTGGGTCAGAGTTTCCTGCAGTTTAGCAAGTGTACACAGGGCCTCCACACTGCCTGACTACTCTCTGTGTGTCAGTCTTCCATGCAAGACAGCAGGTATACACAGACCCCTCATACAGCATGACTACTCACTGCAGGTATGTCTTTCAGGTAACCCAGCAGGTATACAAAATCATCTCTTGCTGATTGAATACTCACTGTGTGTCACTGAGTGCAGTGTTCCCTGTACCCCAGCATGTATACACAGGCCACTCACACTGCCTGACTACTCATTGTGAGTCAGTCTTCCCTCCATCCCAGCAGTTATACATAGGCTCCTCACACTGCTTGAATACTCACTGTGGGTCAATGTTCCAAGCAACCCAGCAGGTGTACAAAATTGGCTCTTGCTGCCTGACTACTGATTGTGGGTCAATCTTCCCTGAACCCCAGCAGTTATACACAGGCCTCACATACTGCCTGAATATTCTCTGTGGGTTAGTCTTCCCTGCACACAAGCAGGTATACACAGGCCCCTCATGCTGCCTAACTATTCACTGTGGGTCAGTCTTCCCTGCACCCCAGTGGGTGTCCACAGGCCCTTAACACTGCCTGACTACTCGCTTTGGGTCAGAAATCCCTGCACTCCAGAAGGTATATACAGGCCCCTCACACTGATTAGTGCCTGATTAGCCACTGTGAGTCAATCTACCCTGCATCTTAGTAGGTGTACACAAGTCCTTCAGACTGCCTTTCTACTCACTTTTGGTCAGACTTTCCTGCACCCAGCAGGTATACACAGGCCCCTCACACTGCCTGATTACTCACTCTGAGTCAGTCTTCCCTGGACACCAGGTGGTGTACAGAAGTCTACCATGCTGCCTGAACACTCATCTTTGGTCATTGTTCCCTGCACTCCTGCAGGTGTACACAGACTCATCACATGTTTGACCACTTACTGTGGGTCAATCTTCCCTGCCCCCAGCAGGTGTACACTGGCCACTCACAATGTGTGACTACTCACTGTGGGTCTGTCTTTCCTGCAGCTTTGCAGGTGTACATAGGCCTCTCATGCTGCCTGACTACTCACTGTGCATGAGTCCTTTGTATACCAGAGCAGGGGTTCTCAGTCCCCTCATGCTTCCTGCTTGCTTACTGTCAGTCTTCTGTGCCCAACTTTATGTGTACACAGATCCCACTCACTGCCCTACTACTCACTGTGGGTCTGTCTATACACAGGCTCTTCCAACTACCTGACTACTGACTGTGGGTCTTTCTTCCCTGTACCCCATCTGGTATACATAGGCCACTTATGCTTCCTGAGTACTCAGTGTTGATCAGTCTTCCCTGGACCCCAGCAGGTGAACACAGGCCCCTCACACTGACTACTCACAGTTGTTCAGTCTTCCCTACACCCCAACAGTTGTACACAGGCCCCTTATGCTGTCTGACAACACCGTGTGTCAGTCTTCAGTGCCTTCCCAGCAACTTCCCACAGACCCCCACACTGCTTTCTAAGTTGCATCAGTATTGCCTCTTCTCCACTGGTTTCTGCATACCACTTACACTGACATCTTGCTGTCAGGTGTCAATTTTCCCTTTCTCTTTCAGTTTTCCAGAGCTTGCTCAGTTGGTTCAGTTTTCATATACCCTACACTTTCCACAATCCCCTTAACATTATCAGTTTCTCACTGTGCATTATTATTCCTTGAACCACCTAACATTGCCTGCTTGAACAGATTGGTCAGTTTCCCCTGCACTTCAGCAGGATTTCCAGGTCAATCATGTACCTATTTGCTCACTGTGGGTGAGATTTCCCTGCTCCCCAAAGTGAGTGGTTGGGTTCACAGGACCCGACATTGCACGTTTGCTCAACTTGGTCAGCCTTCCCTGTACCCCAGCAGAAATTTGCAACTCCTCCCACTGCATGCTTTCTTATCACCTAAATAGGTCTCAGCACATCCATCACATGTCTACTTGCTCACTGTGAACCAGGCTTGGTGCACCCCAGTATGTTTCCACAGGACCCTCACACTGTGAAGTTGCTCAGTTTGTTCATTCTTCCCTGAACTACAGCAGGAATCTTGATACCCTTCACACTGCCTTATTGCTCATTGTGCTTCAGTCTTCCCTTAAACCCCACCAGCTCCCCACAGACCCCTGACATTTTCTGCTTGCTCACTGGAATTAGTCTTCCTGGTACCCCAGAAGTGTCTGCACAACCCACAAACTGACAACTTAATGTGGCTGAGTGGTTCCTGCAACCAAGCAGAATGCCACAACCCTTGAAACTTTCTGCTTGCTCATCTGGGTCAGTCTTTCCTGAACCCCAAAATGTGTACACACACCCCTAACACATCCAACTTACTCATGGGGGATCAGTCTTCCATAAACTTCAGCAGGTTTCTTCAGGGCACTCACACTGCCTACTTGCGCAGCTATGTCAGACTTATCTGCACCATAGCAAGTATCCACACACCACCCTGCCAGCTTGCTCACATTGGGTCAGTCTTCCAATCCACCCACCAGTTTTTCAAATGCCCCCCCACACTCACTGCTTGCTCAGCCAGTTCAGTCTTCCTTGGACCCCAGCAGGTGTTGGCACATGCTCCACACTGCCAGCTTACATATACTTGGTCTCCCTTTACTGCATACCAGCAGGTATATACCAGTCCTTGACATTGTTAGCTTGCTCTAATTGGTCAGTTCTTCTCCAACACTTCCAGTTTTCCCCATACTTCTCACACTGCTATCTTGACACTGTGGGTTCATCTTCACAGCAATTCAGAAGGTAGCCACTGGATCCTAAAATTGCCTGCTTGCTCAGCTGGGTTTGTCTTGCCTGCACCCCTAAAGGGGTCCACACACAATTCCCACTGCAAGTTTGCTCCCTGGGGGTCAGTATTCCATGCCTCCTTCAGGTTTCCTTGGAACTTAAATACTACCTGTTTGCTCAGCTATGTCATTCTTCCCTGCACCCTAGCAGGAATCTACACCCCTCTCAACTGCTTCTCAATGCTCACTCTGGGTCAGTCTTCCCTTTGCCCCAAAGGGTTCCACATATCCCTCACAGTGCCATCTTACTCAAATGGGTCAGTCTTACCTGAACCCCAGCAGAAGCCAGCCTGCCCCTCACACTGCATTCTTGTTCAGCTGGGTCAGACTTCCTTACACACACACAGGTTGCCACAGGTTTCAAACAATGCTTGCTTTCTTACTGTGACTCAGTCTCCCTTGCACATCAGCTGATTTCCACCAGCCATTCATAGAGCAAGCTTGCTCAGTTGGGTCAGATTTTCCCAGTACCATAGCATTTCTCCACAAACCAAAGCATTCTTTCATGCTCACTGTGGTCCCAATTTCTAGTTCCCATCAAATGTTGTCTTGTGAATCAGACTGCTTTCTTAATCATGGTGGGTAAGTTTTTCAGCACCCAAGCATGTAACCTCAGCCCTCTTGTACAGGTGGGTCAGACTTCCCTGTACCTCAGCAGTTGTCCACATGGCCATCACAATGCCTACTTATTGGGTTGTATCAGTCTTCCTTGCACCCCAGCAATATGTCACAACCTACAAAAAAATGTCTGCAGGCTCAGCCTGCTCAGTCTTCCCTACTGTTTTCACAGGCCCTTCACACTGCCTGATTGCTCAATGTGGGTCAGTTTTCACTGCACCCATGTAGGTGTTCTCAGGCGCCACACGCTGCCTACTTGCTCAACTGGGTCAGTTTTCCCTGAATCCTAGTAGGTTTCCAGTGACAACTCACAGTGCCTCCTTGGTCAAATATGTCTTCCTTGAACCCATCCAGATGTCCACATGTTCCCACATTGCCTGCATTTTCAGCTGGCTCAGTATTCTTTACTACCCAGCAGATTGTCACATGTCCAACAAATTGTGTGTGTGTTCTCTGTGTGTTAGTCTTGCCTGCACCTCAGCAGGTTTCTTTGAGTCCATCACACTGCTTACTAATTTTGGTCAGTGTTCTGCACTACAGTAACTTACCACAGACCCTAACACTGCCTGCTTACTCAATGTGGTTCAGTCTTCCAAGCATCCCAACTGGTTTCCACAGGCCACTCACAATTGCTGTACACCCAATTGCTCAGTAAGCTGAGTATCTCCTTTACCCCAGCATTTCCCCCATGCCCCTAAACATTCCTCCTTGCTCATTAGTCTGTCTTCACAGAACACCAACAAATATATACATAACCTTCAGACTGCCTGCTTACTCATTGTGGGCTGATCTTCACTACACCCCTGTAGATATCCAAAGGACCTTCACAATGACTCATTACTAAGTGGGGTCATACTTCCCCACACCCCAGCAGGAATCTGCATGCCCCTCACATTGCTGGGTTGCTCACTGTGGTCCCTTTCCCTTCCCTCCAGCAAGTTTTCACACCCTGTGCAATCTTCATTCTTTTCCCCCTGGGTCAGTCTTCACTACTCACAAACAGGTTGCCCCAAGATTCTCACACTGCCTGCTTGCTCATTGAGGGTCACTAATCCTTGAACACCAGCTGATTTCCACTGGCCACTCCCTGCACTGCAGCAGGTTTTCCATGCCCCTAACACTGTCTCCTTGCTTACTGTGGACAGTTTCCACTTCATCCAGCAGGTGTCCCCACAACTCTCACACTAATTCCTAGCTTGTTAGGGGTCCTGTTCCAAACACCCAAGCAGATTGACCTAGGTCCCTCTCAATGTCTTTTTGTTCACCAAGGTCAGTATTTTCTGCACCCCTGCATGTTTCCCCATTCCCCTCAAACTGCATGCTTGCTCACTGTGTCAGTCATTCCAGCACTTCAGCAGTTGTCTGCAAGGCCATCTCACTGCTACTTGATGAGCTGCATTAGTTTCCTCACACCTCAGGAGGTTGCCACAAGCTCCAAAAACTGCCTGCTGGCTCAGCCAGGTCAATAGTTTTTTTCCACCCATTAGGGTTCCACTGACCTGTCAAAATTCCTCCTAATTCACTCTGGGCCAGTCTTGTACTCCACCCAGAAGTTTTTCAAACCACCCACTCAGCAGGTTTAGTCTTTCCTGGATGTCAGCAGGTGTTGGGACACCCAAGACACTGCCTGCTTACTTACCCTTGGACTTTCTTCTCAGCGGGTACATGCCACCTATTTTCTCTGTATACCTGATCAATTTGGTCATTCATCCTCCAACTCTACCAGGTTTTCCCATTCCTCTCACACTTCCAGCTTGCATGCTGTGGGTCTGCCTTCACTGCATCACAGCAGGTTGCTGCTGGATCTTAACACTGCCTGCTTGCTCAGCTGGGTCCATCTTACCTGTACACCAAATGTGTCCACACACCATTCACACTGCCAACTTCCTCCCTGGGGGTCAGTATTCCCTGCTTCCTGCAGGTTTCCTCAGACATTATTTACTACCTGCTTGCTCAGCTGTATATTGCTTCCTGCACCCCAGGAGGAATCTGTACCCCTCCCCACTGCCTGACTGCTCACTGTGGCCCAGGCTTCCCTTGAACCAGTTGGTTTCCACATATGCTTCACACTGCCAACTTGCTTAAATGGGTCAGACTTATCTGAACCCCAGCAGAAACCTGCCTGCCTCTGACACTGCATTCTCCTTCAGATTGGTCAGTATTATCTGCATGCAACCAGCTTGTCACAGGTTCCACACACTGCCTGCTTGCTTGCTGTGGGTCACTCTTCCTTGCCCCAGCTGATTTCCACTTGTCATTAGCATTGCCTTCTTGTGCAGCTGGGTCAGTCCTTGCTTCACTGCACTGTTTTCTACCAAAACCTAATTTTTCCTGCGTGCTCACTGTGGTCTGTCTTTCCTATGCCCATGAGATGTTTGTGTTACCATCAGACTACCTGTTTAACAACTGTGGGGAAGTTTTTCTACACCTGGGCATGTATCCCCAGCACTTCCTGCTTGTTGAACTGTATCAGTCTTCCCTTCACCCCAGGAGGTTGCAATAAACTCCAAAACCTGCCTCTGGTTCAGCTGAATCAGTCTTCCCTAAAACCCTAGGAGGTTTCTGCAGGCCCCTCACATTGCCTACTTCCTCATGTTGGCCAGTTTTTCCTATGCACCAGCAGGTTTCCAATGGAAACACACATTGCTTCTTTGGTCAAATGTTACTCTTCCCTGCACCACTCCAGATGTCTCCACATCTCCACAAGACCTGCTTTTACAGCTGCAGGTGTTCATATGTCCCACAAACTGCTATACAGTAGGTGTTTATGTGCCCCCAAAACTGCCTGCTTGCTCAATGTGTGTCAGTCTTCTGTGCACCGCAGTAGGGTTTCTGTGAGTCAGTTACACTGCCTGCTTACTCACTGTGGGTCAGTTTTCCCTGAACTCCAGCAGTTTCCCACAGACCCTAACTCTGCCTGCTTGTTCACTTTGGGTAAGTCTTCAAATCACACCAGCAATTTTCCATAGGTCAGTTACATGGCCCACTTGCTCAGCTGGGTCATTCTCTCCCGAAGTCACCCATTTAAACTACGCCCATAAATTTTTCTCCTTGCTCATTGGAGTCTTTCTTTACTGATCTCCAGCAGATGGATGTGCACTGCTCACACTACCTGCTTGCTCACTTCCGGTCAGTCTTCCTGCACCCCAGCTCATATCCACAGGTCCCTCACACAGGCTGCTTGCTCAGTTGGGTCAGTCTTCCTTGCACTACAACAGGGATCTGCATGCCCCTCACTTTGCTGGCTTGCTCACTTTGGTTCAGTCTTCCCTGCACCTCAGCAGGTTGCATTGGGTGCCTAAAAATGAATGCTTGCACACTGTGGGTTAGTCTTTCGTGTACCCCAGTAGGTGTCCACGTGCCACCCAATGTTCCAGCTTGCTCACTGTATTCAGTGTTCCAAGCACCCCAAATCATGTTTGCATGCCCCTCCCTTTGCCTTTTTGTTCAGCTGAATCATTCTTCCCTACATGCAAGGAGGCTGCCCAAGGCTCCTCACACTGCTTGCTTGCTCTCTGTGTATCTACCTTCTCTGCATCTCAGCTGGTTTACATATTATCTAACATTACTTGCTTTCTCACCTGGGTTAGTCTTTGATGCACCCCAACAATGTCTGCAAACCCCACACACTACCAACTTACTTGTGATTGGTGAGTGGCACCCACACCTGAGTTCCCTTCCTGTTTTCTCAGTTGAGTCAGTGTTGCCTGAACCCCAAACTGTGTCCACACACCCCTCACACATGGCAGCTGACTCACTGGGGTTCAGATTTCCCTGCACCCTAAAGGATTCCCCAAACCACTACAGTGCCATCCTGTTCACTGTGAGTCAGACTTCCCTGCACCCAGCAGGTTTTCTCAGACCCCTCGCACTGCCTGCTTGTTAACTCTGGGTATGACTTCTTTCTCCTCAACAGGTTTCTGTGTTCACAGAACACTCCCTACTAGCTCAGCTGGGTTACTCTTCCTTTTCACCCAGCAGGTATCCATACACCACACATTTTTCTTGCTTACTCATGATGGTTCAGTCTTCCCTGCACGCCAGCACATTTCCAATGACAACTCACACTGCCTCCTTGTCAACTATGTCAGTATTCTGTACACCACTCCTGATGTCCACAGGCCCCACACAAGCCCTGCCTAATAAGCTGGGTCAGTATTTTCTGTTAGCCAGCAGGTGACTGCATGTTCCACAAACTGCCTGCTTGGTCACTGTAGTCAGCTTCCCTGCACTCCAACAATTTCTGCACCCCCTGCACACTTCTTTCATGTCCCACTGGGTCAGTCTTTCCTACACACAAGCAGGTTGCCCCAGGATTCTCACACTGCCTGCTTCCTCAGTGTGCATCACTCTTCCTTGCACACCAGCTGATTTCCACTGGCCACTCACACTGCCCACTTGCTCATCTGGGTCAGCAACCTCATTGCTGAGGCTGGCCTCGAACTATCAGTATTCCTGCTTCAGCTCCATGAGTTGCTAGGATTATAGGTATGCACCACCATACCCAGACAAAATGCATCTTTTTCTACTTTGAGACAATAATTTCATTCGTGGAAGATCCTATGTAAATACTTTGTATTTTATATATGATATTGAGCAAAGGACCAGGCTTAAATAATGATCAACAGGCAGAATGAAAGATCATCCCACAACATGGGATATCTAGCATTCTCTTTACTTCTTGCTAAATGTCAGTAGGAGCTCCCTTTTCCAATAATTATGATGATAAAAGATACCCTATAAAATTCTAGACTGCTCTAGGAATAAGCACCATGATGTGGGCTTTATGAAACATAGGAAGGAGTTTGGATTTTATTCCAAGTTTCATGGAAAATCACAGGAAGATTTTCTTTTGGAAATAACATAAACTATTTTGCATTTTTAAGTTTGCCATGTACAAATTTATTGTAGTAGGGTTGAGTATGGTGGCAGGGACATTGCAAGCAGCTACATTGATCACTACACAGCAAAAGAGACTTCCAAAGAGCTAGAACAATAAGGTCACTCACTCTACCTCCCATATACACATGCACAGATATCAATTGGATCATCTAATCCAAATGTGTATTGCTAATTATGCATATCTTTACATTTTGTACAGTGGTTAATATTCCATTGACAATATCATATATATATATGATATTGATATATCATATCATATATGATATATATGATGATATATATGATATGATATATCAATATCATATGTATATATAATACATGATGAAACACTGGTTCACAAAGCGTTATAGCAATATCTTGTGAAATATGAAGGAATATCAGTTGAGTCTAAGGACATCTGTTTGAAGTAGTGCTGAAGTGGGAAGAATCTATAAATATTCTGTGATACACCAGAAAATTATTTCTGAAAACATCAGAAATATTTTAATGTAGGTGATCAGTCTAAATCAGAAGAGCTTTTTTGAAGAGTTATGGGAAAAATATTTATAAAAACAGCAAACAAAAATACAAACAATTCAAATTCTATTAAAAACTCCAGTTTTTGTGTATGAGAAAAAAATTTGGAACTAATTATACTCATTTATCAAAGCATTAAGATGTACTTCTTTATGAGTTTAGAATTATTTCCCATTGCAGAATACAGATATAATAATCTTACAATGCAAATGTAGTAATTAATGTTTGGATTAAGAGCAGACTACATAAGGGAGTTCTTGGGCTCATGTTCTCAATAAAAATGACAGATCATTTCATTAATCAATTTTTATTGGTCACCTACATCATAGGCACTTAGATTTTTGTTTAGAAATGATTTTCATTTTTTCTAAGGTAATTTGATAGAATTCATTTTTTAAATTAAAAAATCAGGCTTACTGAAGGATATTTTTTAGACTCTACATCTTCTAATATTTGTAAATTTGAAGGGGTTAACAGTGAATTTTCAAATATATATATATATGTATGTATATGTAAGGACTCAAATTGCCCAGGGAGAAAGTACAGGAGGAAGGATTTGAACGTAGATTCCTTAGACTCAAAGCATTTCCATTTTGAAACTTAGTCTATGGGAATAAAGAGAGTGATGGCACTTCATCTTTAGGATCAAGATTTTTTTTTTTTTTTGTACTGGGCATTGAACTCAGTGGTACTCCACTGCTGAGCCACATTCCCCAGCCCTTTTTTGTATTTTATTTAGAGACAGGGTCTCACTGAGTTGCTTAGCTCCTTATCTCTGGTGAGGCTGACTTTGAACTTGAGATCCTCCTGCCTCAGCCTCCTGAGCCACTCGGGATCACAGGCATGCACCACCACATCCAGTAAGGTTTTTTTCTTTTGCTTTTCCTTTCTTTTTTTCCTTTCCCCCCTCTATTTTTATCTCTACTTCTCTTTCTTTCTTTCTTTCTTTCTTTCTTTCTTTCTTTCTTTCTTTCTTTCTTTCTTTTTGTTTTTTACTGATTGTCAGCTTTTCACAAAGTATTCCTTAAAAGCATCACTTCCAAGCCTTTAAATATAACAGGCCCCTGTCTTTTAATTATCATATGACTCTTAGGCAGAATGGATTATGGCCATTTGTATTATGTTGTTAACACTGAGCTTTCAGATCTCCAAAGATATTCTTCAGTTCCAGGGCTTGGAAACTGTAGGTCACAGTTTTCCTTTTGGCAATAGCAGACTTCAAAGTGACTCAAGAATTACAAAACTGTACCTGATACACATTTATCAGATTCAGTAAAAATAATCTTTATAGAAAAATGCCTACAGTTTATACAATCCCAGTTGTCCCAGCAGAAAAAGAGGTGGAAATTCAACAAAGGAGATCATTGCCTCTATGGTAGGCAGCCCTTCCTCTGTGCTCAGTAACAGGGTGTTGTAATGTGACCCTGATGTGGTAAATTTGCAAGGTACTTGGCAAATTACTTGTTTACTAAGTCCTGCTAGTAGAATAAAATGCAGGTAATAAATTAAATAGTATTTTAGGAAATATCTATGGTTCTAAGGGACTCTACTGTGTTATACCACCCAAGAAACACCAAATATTTCAAGTCCATGGTCCCGGAACTGGCAATGCTTTTCAGAGATCTAAGGTTCTTTCAACAGCTGCTAGAAACCCAGTGAGTTTTGGAGGATCAGAAGTCTGTCCTTGCACCCCAGAGCTATTGAGCCAAAGTTCTCTTGCCTGTTCTCATCGTCTGTCTCTCCTGCTATTTCCTGGAAGCTGTTACTGTCTCCCATTCATCTTTTTTGCTCAGTGTGTCTTTATTTGGGGTATTATTATGGACATGCTGATATATCTGGAGAAGCAACTAAGGAGGGCTTTTGGTTTGCTTTGTTGTGAGGTGCTGGGAGGAAACACAGGGCCTCACGTGAGTGTTCTACCACTGAGCTACATCCTTCACTTCAGTCTGAACAGAATGGAATTCTTTTTTTTTCTTTTTTTTTATCATAAATGGACACAATACCTTTAATTATTTTTTTTATTTTTATGTGGTGTTTAGGATTGAACCCAGTGCCTTACACCTGCCAGGTGAGTGCTCCACCACTGAGTCCCAACCCCAGCCCCACCCTGGAAATTCTTCATCAGGGTACTTCATACAACTCATTTTCTCTCCCTCCACCTACTTCCTTTCTCTTGACTTCCTTTCATTTAACAGTATTACAGTCTCACTTAATTGAAATAGAATTTCTTCATAAATCCTTCCAAATCCTAAGGTATAGAGAATTTTTAAAAGACACAGATGATAGAAGATCAATGAAGAAATTTCCCATTGCCCTCTGTCCAATCCCAGGGTAAATTGATGACTGCCACTGGCTCTCCCCAGCTTTCTTTCCCATTCATCTTCTTTTTCAGACCCAAGTTCTTCTGAATTCTTGGGTGGTTTAATTTTTGTATCTTCACTACTGTGGTGCTGTCCCTCCCTTACCTCAATTCTTCCAAAACCTTTTCAATGTCTTCTATATTGACCTTAATGTCTTCAGTGTCCATTAGGCTACACAAGATCATTCATTCATTCTGCACCAAGTTCCTGGCACCATCCAGAGGTGCAGAGATGAACATCAACACTCTACCCCTCCCAGCTGTCCTCTTGGTTCCTTGAGTTTTCTCTCCTCCAGTGACTTTCACAACTCTGCTACATATCAGCACCCCTTGTGAAGGTTTGGCATGCAGCCAATTATCTTCAAGGTTCTTGCATCCCAGATATCTCTGAGGGAAAATTGCAGTGGATGGCTGTGGCTGCTCACAGTGAATGTGTCCTTTCCTCTCATCCCTTCTGCCTTGGAGACCCTACTTTGACTCTTAGCCTGGACAATGGGCAACCATTGCAATTATGGGCATTTGTCTGACCGTTTCCCTAGGAATACCTTTTCCATCCTTAACCCTAGGGACTGACCACATTTTCCTCTTGTCTGATCCCTAGTTCCAGCCTATATAACTCTGGGGAATGGATCCACTTCAGTGCCCATCACCCGATCTCAGCTGCATTCACAGATACTGGGCTTTGCTTTGGCTTGTTACCAGCAGGCTACAGGGGTATTCACAGCTCCTGATTCTAACACAGTTTTCCTTCTACACATATCTCTGCAAGTCACCTTGGAGTATCCTCCATCTCTTTCTCACCAATAAACTTCTATATCAAATCACTGTACTGCCATTTCTTTCAGTCCAGACTTTCAAACCCTTGCCATTTACCTTTGGAAAATCCCTCAAAAATTTTAAAAGTCCTTAAAATATTCCTAGTTACTAAGTTGAAACCTTTTCTAGATTCTCATTCTTCTCTATCCTGTGCTGGTCATGCTGCTGATGAAAACTTCTATTTGAAACTATTCCCTTGGCTTCTGCTATGACTCTTTCTTGCTCTGTCAGATCCTTCCTGCTTCTTCTGTGATGGCTTCACCACAGGTTCTCTCCTGGGCCCTGGCTGGTTTAGTCTCAACCATCTAGGAGCTAAAATCATAGGGGAAAATAAAAAATTACATTCCTTAGTATAACATACCTGAGATCCCCAATGACCTTGCTCCATCCCCACTGCCCTACACTCCAGCTATACTCATTACTCAACTGTACCCAGGTCTCCTGGTTGGGCCTTTGCATTTTCTGCCTGGTAGACATTTCTCCCACATGTCCTTGGCCTGCATGATACCCAGTGAGCTCTTTAGCCAGTTGCTCTTCTCGACTGGGTTGTGCACCCTCTGTGACCCTGGTTATCATGGCATTGTGACATCATTCTCTTGCCTGTTTCCCATCAGAGTGCAGGTTGCCTGACTGCAGGATGGAGGAAGTGTTCCCTTTTATCTCCTTTTACCATGGAGGCCTACAGGATTGGTATTTAATGAAGGGAGCAATCACCATCTCTGTGCTAATGAGATGATAGAAACTTGTACACCTGCATTTCCCCCAACACAGTAACCTTGTGCCAGGTCGTCATAATAGCTCAGTTCAAAGATAAATCAATTTATCTATGGGATAGGCAGGCAACTTTTAGTGTTTTCTGTTTGTTAATCTGGTACTTTAAAAAAAATTTAGGGAACAAGTATTGGTTTTGTTAAAAGAAAATGATCTATTTAAAAGAATCTATTTTGAAAAAAAGTCAAATATTTTCATACTTCATTACTTAAAACTCATTTGCTTACAGATATAAAAAACCTAAATCAAACTGCATTAAGGAAGAGGGGATTCTCAATAAAAATTCTGGTGTGTATCCATAGTGAAAACAGACACATGGGAATGCCCTTTTGAATCCTAGACCTAGGAACCTGGTTACCCTAAGACTCCTGTCTCTTCTTCCTTCCTGTCCAGGCATAAAAAGAGGTGGCAGGGGACACTTCCCACAGTTTATTATATCATCAGTCATGCAGAGACAAAACTTCCCCCTCCTTTTCAATCCCAATTTCCAAAGAGTCAGCTCCTTCTTTGACCACCCAAAAAAGGGACATCATATTACATGGTAAGATAAATTTCAGATTGGAGACCTGTTTTTAGAAATAGGGGTGGAGATACTGAGATGTAACAGACAATAACAAACAAAATACTGTCTGAGAAAAAGCAAACACTTTTACTCAGATCCATCTCCTGCCCAGAAATTACTCCCATTATCAAAATGTTTCCCATCCTTCAAAGCTCAGCCATAATGACTCTTTCTCTGTAAAACTTATTGATCTTCACTCACCCAAGTCAGGACTATTTATTCTTTGTTCTTTATTCTGTCTTATTTTGTAATTTTTTATGGGTGCACATTAATAAAAGTAGGATATAAAATTAACCCTGGATTTAAAAGTCAAATTCTACAGATATTCTCATTCACACATGATAAGTTTGGACAAGTTATTCACCTTCTGAGTTGGTTTTATAAAAAAAAAAAAGGCTTGGTTACAGTTTGGACCATAACTGGCCCCTGAAGTTCTATTGTGATGAAAGATGTGGTCACCAGGTGAAGCTTTCATGGGGGGTGGGATCTTAGAGGTGGGGCCTCATGAGCGTATGTCACTGGTGGTGGTGTGCACTGGAAGGGAACAGTGGGATACTTATCACTGCTGCCTGGCCATAAATTGAGTGGTTTTCCTGCACCACACTCATATGTTCAGAGAGTCTGCCTAATCTTGAACTGCAACCTTCATAACTGTGAGCCAAAAGGCATGTTTCCTCTTTATAAACTGATCATCTCAATATTTGTTGCAGTAATATAAAGTTGATTAATAGGAAAGGAGGTCAGAGTAGTATCTCATGGGCTCCTATGAGCGTGAGAGACAGAGCTTGCCAACCGCTTGCTCCTGCCTGCAGCCTAGCAGGCACTCAGCAATACCTTGTTTACTTCCTTTCATAAGTTTCTAGGGACCAAGATTTCCCACTGTATTCATCAAATACTTTAAAGGGGCCTTCATACAATGCCTGTTGAACCAAACTCCTTTGTGTTCTTTCCAGCCAGATATTTTTATTTTTTAAATATTTCTTTAGATGTTGATAGGCCTTTTTTATTCATTTATGTGGTGCTGAAAATCAAACCCAGTGCCTCACACATGCTAGGCAAGTGCTCTACCATGGAGCCACAACCCCAGTCGCCCCAGTCAGATTTAATGAGTTGTACACTAATTTGCTGAGGGGTTCTAATTGTTTTTCATTGATGAATGCAATCTCCATTACATAGACTTTTTGCTTCCTTTGCACACCTGAAGAAACAGGTGCAGAAAGATTGAGAAACTTGCTGGAGGTCAAATTCTATTAAAAAAAAAAAACAGATTGAGACTGTAGTTGTAGGGCCCTCCAATTATTATTATTTATTTTGGTGCCAGGGAATTGAACCTAGTGGTGTTTTGCCACTGAGTTACGTCCCCAGCCCTTTTAACTTAATTTTATTTTCAGACAGGATCTCACTAAGTTGCCCAAGCTGTCCTTGAAATTTTGATCCTCCTGCCTCAGTCTCCCAAGATACTGGGATTAAAGGTGTGTAACCACTATGCCTGCCTGACAGTTACATTTCTAAGATACTTTTATACATATTTTTATCTAAATGATCCTCACCTCAATTTTGTGATAAGGACATGACTACATTATCTCTGCTTAATGAGTGAGGAAAAACTCCATAGATGTGCCTAGGCAAAGATGGGCATGAGTTTGTTGAAACCCAGGTCTTCAGGCCAGGGCTTCCTCCCACTGTACTGTGATGATTTGGGAGGCAAAAGTAAGTTCAAACTTTTGTTTGGACACAGTGGGATGTTGCATTTTCAGGGATGGGGAGGGTGCATTTTTTTTTCTTTTAAGCTGACTTTAAAATGGAAAGTGAAAGAACCCTTATAATTTTAGATCTGGTACACCTCCAGGAAAGAAAGAAAATTTGAAGAAGAAAGAGTGGCATCTTTCTGACCAGGAAAGAGTGTAAGAGTCTCAAATCTGTGTCCCTCATGGACAAAATAATTCTCTTTTTCCTTTGGGAGGGAGTTGAAATCATCTAAAACACAGGAGAACTGCAAAAGTGGTAGTTTCCTCTTGTTGCTGTGAGTTATCAGCACCTTTCCCCACCACACCCTCCATAACAGCCTCATCACTCTTAGCTTCATCTGAGGTTGGAAAACAGGTTCCTTCTATTGATCAAATGGCACCAACCAATAACTGTCCCTTCTGGATTTCTGCACATTTAGAGATGTGTATATTTAGATTCTGCTAGTTTTCTCTCAATTTTTTGAGTTCTACCTGTCTTGTCTTTTCTGACTTCAAGGATCTTTGCTCTTTACACAATTCCTCTTTATTAGTAATTTAGTTAATTTGTTTTAATTAGCAGAGAATATCTGAGAAAAAAAAAAAACTTTCAAAAGAATAGCAAATCTTACCCTAAAATCTAATATGTAAAGAATGGAAATCACCATTTTTTAATCAAACTAAGCAATAATGACAGGTTTATGTAAAATTTCCATTAGAGAAAAACCCACTAGTTTTGGAATAAATGTACTCAATGTATGAAAGCATAAGTGAATAAAAAATATAACAGAAGAAAACAAAACCATAGTACAAAAAATTTTATAAAGTTTGAAATGGATTTAAACAGGGATTTCCTTTAAAATCCTCCAAATATTTAACAGTTACAAATTGACAATTTGTTTGAAAATGAAAGCCTATTTCTGTACTGTAAACTCCATAAAACTGCCTGCTAAATTCAAACACTCAAAAACTGGTATTGAAATACATAGGCTGTCAATTTCAGAGTATCAGGAATTACTCATTCGCTCTCACAGATATATGGATTAATCAACTGCATTATGCTTTTTGGGGAGATGATGGAATGCATAAAGAAATAAAAAACACAAAATCTCTAAAAAAATCAACGGTCAAACATAGACATCAGTTTTTTTAAGGCAATAAACTGAATTTTACAGTATATTCTAGATTTGCCATCGTCATTTCCCTTTTTCTCCCCACCTCAAATACTCCTGAACTCACTAGTAAAATCAACTCTTCACTTTCAAATATTCTGTACAAATATATTTAGCAAAGAGCATATACCTAACATCATTCTGACAGCAGTGTGGTAAGCATACAATTTTAGAAGGATTGCTATGTATATCATAAAGGTTTATCTTTACTTAAAAACAAACAAAAACCATAACCAAATAAATAGATTTAAATTTATGAAAACCCATGAAAGAAGATTCAACATGGACTCTAACCCTTATAAAAACACACTTCAGAAAGACCAACCTGTTAATGCTAACTTTCTGCCAAATGATGACCCTAAAGTGCCAAACACAAAACAAACTCTTAGGACCACTCTGTTCTGTTAATCTGTCCCTGGCTTGGCCATGTCATCTTTATACACAGAGTCCTACTAAAAGTCTGCATTTTAGTTATTTTACAAGAGAATGTTACAATATAAAGTGGAAAGGTTCTTGATATCAACAGCATGTCATCAAGGGTTTTTTAATTTTTGAATCCAACAGTTTGTCACAGAGGTCAAGTATTATTGAGGCTCCTTTGTCAGCTCTCCATTGGGTCTGACTCATCCATCCTTCAAGGACATGCAAAGCTCAATGGTTTGCAGAGGTAGAAGCCTTAGGTCACTTAAGACACTGATGAAATAGGACTACTAGGTGAACCCATCTGGGTTAGAACTTGATCCAGTCAATGTAGGGGACCATGCAAATGTATCTCAATCCAGCAGGGTGTGCTAGTGACATCTCAGTGCTGGTATTCTTCTCCCCAGCCCTGAAAAAAACACAGCAGGGCCATTTAGCTTGATTTACTCAGTGTTCAACTTATGAACTAAAAGGAGTTAACCTAATCAGGGACTGGCTGAAGTGACAAACCATTCCTACAAGAAAAATGCACACATGCACACATCATCTGGCAGGTGAACTGTGGTAAATGATGCTGGTCAACTGAAGTCCATCCATGAACTCCAGATTAAGAATCACTTGTCTTGGGGAATGAAAGTTTTAAAAGACATTATAAAAGTCCAAGAAAAAGAAGAACATAACACCACCAAAAGTAGAAGACAGGAAATAATTAAAAGACATTATAAAGTTGTCTTAATAATGATAGTTAGTTTCTAACTTTCATTTTCATTTCACATTCCATTCTGATAGTAAGGTAATAGCATTTTGGGGGGTGGGTGGTACTGGGGATTGAACTGAGGGGCACCCAACCATGAGCCACATCCCCAGCCTTATTATGTATTTTATTTAGAGAAAGTGACTCACTGAGTTGCTTAGCACCTCACTTTTGCTGAGGCTGGCTTTGAACTCTCAATCTTCCTGCCTCAACTTCCCAAGTCTCTAGGGTTACAGGCATTCATCACTTCACCCAGCAACCATGACTATTATTAAATTCTCACTTTATCATCAATAAAATAAGGAAAAGCCTTCCTCACACACTGACACAATTTCTTCCCTGTTCAGTCACTTAAGGTCCACCTATCAACACAGACTTCTTGATCTTTCAATCTCTAAGCAAATGGGCAGGAATGCATGTAAGTATCCCCAAAGTTGTGACTGACACCTAGCCACTAAACAAAATTATTCATTTGTATAAGAAGGCAGCTTTCCAGACAGGTTCAAAATCACTGAATCAGGGTGCTAAAGTTCATAGAAGTTAAAGAAAAAAGCAATACTGCCACTTTAGAGCTTAAAAACATGTTGGCATTTGTGGACAATAGGACTTGAAGTTCTGATAGACCCCTGTTTCCTTCAGTGTATCAGAGAAGACTGGGTTCTCCTCTGCTACCTGCCTACTTCTGTAGTTTTATGAAGTACTGCTGAGTGTGAGAACTTTTGGGAGCAGTGATAAAATGTGAACTCTATCTGCTATGTGTACACAGGTACATGAACTTGAACCTACATCAAAATACACTAAATGTAATGTGTTGGTTTGTTTTCATCAGACAGTAGCTTCTGAGAGGGCAGAGACAGTATCCACCACAGTCAGTGGCAATGCAGAAGCTCTATAAATATGCACTCAACTGAATGGATCTGGATTTTTCAGATATGGGAGAGTTTAAGGTGAAAATAATTTATGAATTATATGCTTTATATTACCATCCTAAAATGGTCAACTTAAAAATGGTGCAAGATTGGCTATTAATGTTAATTATATTAATGTCCAGAGCATTTCTTCAAGGTGCTAAGTGGAAGAGGGTGAAGTATCGAGTCACTGTGATAATAAGGAACAATCACAATAAAACAATGCTGTGAAAACAATCTGCAGTGTTTTTGTTGCTAATATATGAGGATCCCTTGCAATTTCAGGAAGAGTTTTCAGTAAGAAAGCTCAACTCTCTAAATCCAGCTTTTGAGCTATGTCCATCTCATGGTGTAAGCCCTTTGGTGCTAGTGTACAGTGCATGTTGTTTTTATGAAATGTGTGAGCCCACAGGCATCCTGAAGGTAGAGACTATACGTTGTTTTCATCTGTGTATTCATTCTATGGAATAATGCAAGAATTTTGGCTGAGAGAATAAAATCTGACAAGTTTAGAATATATATCTGTGCATTATCAGTAACTTCTATTAGTGTAAAAGGTTTTTTATTGTGTAAAAGTACATTATTAAAATTGTAAAAATGAAATGAAATAGTTAAAACTGATTGAGTGATTAATATGAAATGAATCAGAAGATGCAACTAATTGGAGTATTAGAGTTGTAAATTCTTCCAGAGTGTTACTTCAATCATAATAGACTCATGAGGGATCTGTAGAATAATTACCACAGTCCTGGCTCCACCCACCCTCATTTTACATATAAGAAAAATGAGGCCTAGAGAAGAGTTCATGCACCTTCCCCACACAGTTAAAATGGCAGCTAGAGGGTGTCACACAACTGTAATCCCATGACTTGGGAGGCTGAGGCAGGAGGATCACAGGTTTATGGTCAGCCTTGGCAACTTAGTAAGATCCTATCTCAAAAAATTTTAAAAAGCAAAGGCAGTGAGAAGGAGAACCTATATCTCTTCACTTGAATGCTGTTCTTTGCTCCAAAGTAATAAAAAGAAACAAACCAAAAACACTTAAGGCAAGTCATTGTCCTTATTCTAAAAATCACCTGAGCCAAAACACCAAGTCAAAAATTAAACACTGAGCATGAAAAATGAATGAAAAAGGTCTTTGTAGTCTCATATGTACATGGCAAATAGGTCATTCTCTGAAAGGGGCAAAACAAAACAAAACAAAACTTTCCTTTATTGTTAAAGAGGTATCAGACTCAGTTGCAAAGAACCACTGAACTGTATTTTGAGGAAAGAAATAGTAAGAAAGCATATTGAAAATATGCTAAGATGACTCAAAATAGGAAAAAATGATATTTGGGCAAAAACATGTTTGATCTGAAGGATGATGAACAAAGTAAGTTTCCAGAATCATCCACAGTGATAAGTACATTTCAAAACTGGTTTAACAACTATCTAGGTGAGGTTCTGAAGAGAGAACTCTGAGGGTGACTGCTTCACCCCAATCTGCAATTAGTTTTTTTTCTAGGAGGCACATGGGATGGAAATTTATCTTTGAGAATTCCGAGGTAAGTCAGTTTCTAGAATAACTCATGGACTCATGAAACTCAATCAGAATTTTTTTTTTTTAACATTTCAATGGCATTGTAAAAACTTTCATTTCTCAGAGGCAGAAGATGAGGCAGCAGAGCAACCAGTTACTACAAGCAAGTCTTTAAACTTCTCCTCAAACTTACAATACACACTTGCAGCTAAGGTACCTATCTTTGAGCAAGGGCCTTAATAAATTTTGAACTATATGAAAAGTACAAGATATACTAGAACCACTATTTTCAGAGTGAGGATACATGTTCTTATCAAAAATAATTTCCACTGTGATGAAACCTTATTTTTACAAAAAGATCATGCAGTTATCATTGAACCAAAAGTAACAAGTGTTACAAGCATAAAAGTACTACAATAATCATAAAAGTAATAAAAAGAGTGGATATATTTACTCAAATGCTCTTATAGTATAAACATTTAAATCATATGATTAAATACATAATATATTCTAATGGTATTACAATAGTTAAAATAGTGCTATCTGCCTAAGGAAGAGGCTATTGAAGGTTACTGCTATTGACTTTTAACACAAGTACTCCTATGTCCCAGTAAAATTTTCTTAGAAATTCACATTCTGGTTAAGGTTTAAAAATTCCTAGATCAGTAAGTCTGCTATTACAGACATGTAAAAAGAGGGAGGACATAGACATCATGATGTACTCTAACAAGGCACACCAAAATGCACTAAATCCAACCTAGTCAATTGCAGCTCACTCACCTTCACAAAGCTCACACATATAAGACATACTTTTGTGAGCTCATAGATGGTCTTAAAACCATGGTCCACAGACTGTGCCAATAACTGAGCAAATTCTTCTTTGTTAGAAATTTTCAAGCTGCACACACTAGAGATCTTGCAGACAGTTGTGGGGTGAAATCTGTGATGGTAGTTGCAGTTCTGAGTGCATGAAGATACTACTGTCACTGAGGCATTCAGTATACATCTCCCCTCCGACATAGTAAAGATGCACTCCTGTGGGAAGACAGAACAGTTAGTTACTGCCATCTTTTTACAGCTGAATGGCACCTGTGCAACCTGAACATAAAAGTATACTTTTATAAGGATTTCAACTTTGTCAGCATAGGTAGATATTCTCTAAGTCCTGCAAAACTGATAAAATCTTTGTTAATATTATATCCACATGTCAATAAGAACAGTGAAGAGGTTTCTATAATGTAAAAGAACAAGTATAAAAACATAACAAAGTATATAATTCCATTTTGGGTTTTTGGGGGTACTGGGGGTTGAACCCAAGTATGCCTTATCATTGAACCACATCCTCTACCCTCTCAACTTTTCAAATTTTGAGACAGGGTCTTGGTAAGTGGCATAGGGCCTTGCTAAGTTGCTGAAGCTGACCTTGAACTTGCAGCCTTTGTGCTTCAGGCTCCCAAGTCACTGGGGAAATAGGCAGGTGACACTGTACACAATTTATTTTGATAAGTCACTAATGACCTACTTAGCCATGGCTGAACATGTATTCTCACTCTGAAAATATTGTACAATAACACTTGGGCTTTGTGGTAATAACTTCTATGTACTCAAAATATGTCTCTTGCATTTATTTTGCAGCAGAATATAGAGAAGGGGGACCAAAAAAAAAAAAATAGAACTAGAAAACTAGAGGTAGAAGAAACACTGCTGAGAACTGATATAGAAGGGATAGTAAAATTCTTTTAAACTAAAAAGTGGCATGCTGTTTAAAATGATAGCTCACCAAACTACCGCCTACTGCAAACTTCTTCCTCTGAGACCCAGAGTACTAGAAGTGTAGGAAATTGACACAATGCAGTCTTTAAAAGAAGAAAGAGGGGGAAAAGCTCCCCCCCCAACAAAGTCCCATGCCACTTAGGGAGATTACACATACCCCCAGCAGTCACAGCTTGTGTGCCTTTAAACAAGTCATCTTTCAGGTAGCTGCATGGCTTAGACACTGTACTGTGACTGTCCCGTCTGAAATACTAAAGCGTTGTGTTTACATGTACACTCAAGGCAGAAGACATCTGTAACAAACAACTGCTGAGGTAGAAACTCATCTATTACCTGATGCAGTAGAAACATAAGAGAAAGACATTCAGTCCCAATAAGAAAAATGAAAAATTTCATCTTATAAAATTTAGAAAGTAATCAAAAATATAAATAAGCAGAAAATGTTACTCCATTAGTGACACGGAGAAATGATTTTTAATAGTCTAAAACACCATATTCAGTTTGGTATCGTTTGGGTACTTATGCATGGATATGGACCTTACCATTTATTTTACAGTTCTCCCATGAGCAGACTATTGTGTTCATGCTGATTTTCTGCTGCTATAACAATGTCATGATAAATGTCTCTGGAGAATTTGTAATAACATCCTTACTAGAGAATCCTGGATGTTAAAGCACTAGATCAAAGGCTTTGAATCACTTTGCCAAATGACTTTCCAGAATGATTGGATCAATTTGCACCCTCACCAACAGTGTGTAAGTGCCTTCCTTGTTTGACCCAGGCAGAATTGAATCTGAGCTTCAACAAAAGTCAAAGTTTTCTAATGGATTGCTGAAACATGGTGTAACTGTTTTAATCTGTGGGAGGTTGCATATATGGACTTCTGCACTTCTCCCCTAAACTCACTGTCCATGTTCTTACCTATTTATCCTACCATGGCTCTAGCTTTCTTATTATTTTTTAAAGAGCTGTATAAATAGAAGTAGAAAATTAATAATTTATATCTTATTTCCATGTTAATTTTTTTGCATTTTAATTTGGTTTATATTATATTTTTTACCCTAAGGAAGTTTGAAATACTTTTTAAATATACTATGTTGCTTCTTTATGCTTAGAAAAAATTTTTTACCTCTTTGATCAAATACATTTTCTTCTTGTCTTTTAATTGTTTGCCTTGGAAAAATACTCAGTAACCATTTGCATATATGGTACAGGGTCAGGATCCTCCAGTTCCCAACAGCTGACTGTGTTACTGAGAACTGTAAGAAGACTCTCTTGATTTGATATGCTTCTCAACAACCTTAAATTTTTTATGCAGTCTGAGTTTATTCTGTTTTGTTTATGATTTACTCATTATTTTGTAACATTTTACTAACCCTGGTGTCAACAATTTCTTTATATTCCATTAAATCTTTTAGCTACCTACTCTCATTTTTTATTCTTCCAGGTAATACTCAAAACATATTATTCAAATCTCAGAAAACATCACATTGTTGTTTAATTTGCTTTAAACTACAAATTAATTTATGAAAAGCAAATACCCTAAAATGCTTTCACAATATTAAGCCTTCCTTTAAGAAACACAGACTGCCTGTTTATTTGAATTTTCTTTCTCTCTTGGTAAAGCTTTACTATCTTTATATAATACTAAGTACAGTTTACATTATTTTCAAGAAATTTATTTTTTTCTGTTGCTAGCAGGACTGGGACTTTACCCTCGCTTATACTTTTTAACTAGATATTGCCAGATTAAGAGAATCTAACAATTAAAAAAATAGGTTCTCCATGAGTTTCTAAGTAAACAGTTTCTTGTGAAAAGACACAGTGCTCATCCATGATATGGGCACAGGTGAGGAAGAAGGCTGGTGTGCTTTTGACAGAACTTTGAATTATTACAGGCTTTCTGGAAATCATTTAACAAAACATATCAAGAGCTTTTGGTCTACTAATTTCACTTCCAGTATGTATCTCATGAATGTTATTTAAATCAATCATATCATCTGCAAGTCATGATAGTCTTGGATGACTTCCAGCATCTGAAATTCTGAGCACATTATTCAGGTCTTCTGGAACAACTTTAAGTAATGGCATTCCCAGATTTCTTATTTTCTTCCTAATTTTCTAAGAGGAAATTGTACTATGGCTTTTTACTACTTTGGGGGGATAATCACCTTAGAATTTAATGAAAAGTAAGTTCTTCCATCCCAAATACAGAATGTGTTTAAAAATAATCATAAGGTTTACAGACCATACAAAGTTAACTATGCATGTTATAAACCTAACTTCTAGCATTTCATAATTAAAAGTGTTTGGGGATTTTTCCCCCATTTTAATCACCTTATGGAAATATATATCAGTTCCTATTTAAGGATTGCTTGGTTCCCCTGCCTCTAGGAAGTCTCAAATGCCTTTTAAATATCCATTAAATAATCTTTCTATCTGGTCCACTGTTTTATATTTCACAGATTATTCTTTGTAAACATTTAGCTCTGAAAACAATTTCAAATTTATAGAAATGTCTGAAAATATCAAAGAAAAAATTAAAGCAACTGTATAACCATCACCCAGACTAATCCACTGTGACACTCTGCTCCCTTTCCTTTATTGTTGGCACTTACCTCCCCACCACACACTGACACAGGATTACTTCAGCTACAGATGGAGAGATGGCAGGTATCCTCCTATGTGCATATTGTCTTTCTGAAATATTGTGTCATGGTCCTTTACACTTAAGTATTTAAATACATACTTCCTAACTAATACAGCTTCGCATAATTGTTAGCAATGCCAGTGAATTTGACATTGATATGATACTTTCACCTACCCTTCTTATTTCAGTTTTGTCTGCTGCTTTAAATACTGTCATTTAAAACAATATCCCACTGTTCAGTACAGGATCATGTCTACTAACAAATATTATATACAGCTGTCATGTCTTTTAAGTACTTTTAATTTGGAACATTTCTACAAATTTCTTGTCACTTATCCACAAATATTTTGGGAGAATAAAACTTTATTCTCCTTACTCTTTTAAATATACAGTGCTCATCACTGTGGATTTCCCTGATGTTCCTGCAGAATGGGTCCATGTTTGCATTATCAGCTGGCCTTGTCTACTGCTATGGCCTTGTCAGAGAATAAAATCTAGAGGTATATGGTATTTCTGATGACAATTTTGATCCCCCAGCCAAGACAGGTGATTGATTATGTTATTACAAATACATATTATTGTTTTTCCACTGTGTGATCACTGCCTCCTACTGTCTTTGAGACTAGTAGGAAGTTTGTGGGTAGACACTTGGAAGACCATGCAAATATCCTATTCTCATAAAAATTTCCCTTTATATTTAGCCTTCATTGAGGATTCTTGCTTGACTCACAATAGGATGCTTGCCAGCTGCTGTTTCTCTAACTCTAGCTCTCATTCTACACCAACCAGCCTTCTAAGTCACTAGCTCATCTATTTATTATTGGCAAGGACATATGTCAGTATTGTTTTTGAGTGGTTTAAAATTCACTTGTGCATCTCATTATATTTACCCTAGGTATCTGTAGGTTCTGTATTCACAGATAGAAATTAAAAAAAAAAAAACTGCCTATACTGAACATATACAGACTTTCCTTTCTTGTCATGATTTCTTGAGCAGCCCAGCATACTATCTACTTACACAGCATTAAGCTGCATTTGATTTAAAGTATACAGGAGGACAGTGCATGTTATTAACAAACACTACACCAAGAGAATTGAGTGCCCATGGGTTTTAGTACCCTTGAGGATCCTGAACAAGATACAACAAAGGATGACCATGTTTTGTGCTCACACCGAGAGTTGTGTGGTAGAAGCCTCTTCAAGTTGACTACTGTGACTTGTCCCACAAGTGTTCTTTAGTTTCTACTATGATCAAGATGTTTCAGGCTGGAAGCTGGCCATTTCTACAAGGAGCCCCAGTTCTTTGGGAAATGGCACTGGAGGTTACAGTTGGGGTCAGAGATGCACGGTTGCTACTTGATGTCTGTTTCTTGGCCCTTCCAGCCTCATACATCAGAAACCACATGTGTGTAGACACATATCCATAGATTTCCATATGAATTAGAACATAAACACATGTGTGCATTTCCATGTATGTATTATTAAGGCTATGAAACATACTGATGCCACTACCTAGTTCATGAGTCTTCTCTTGCCCTCCTTCATGTTTCTGTGTGTCCCGCATTCCACAGTAAAAATCAGGCCCCCATAACATCTGCACACTCAGTCATTCACTTAATCTTATCATATGTGTAAAAGTTACAGAACTGTCTCACTCATATCACCACTAAATAATTTAATATATTAAAAATACATCTTATTCTTTAGCAAAACAAGAGAGCATAGTGCTCTGAAGTGGCAAGTCATGGTTCTGGCTAATTCATATCAACAGAATGGCAGTCAGGAGACCACATAATCTTTAAATGGAAAAACTTCCAGATCATACAAATTTTAGGAATATTTTCAAATTGCAGCAACTGAATATGATCTGGTGTTTGATACCTCAACAAATGACCAAGTCTCCTCTGGGAGAACTGTGATATGAAAGGTACACATCTGAAGGGTTCAAGCGAAGACTGACCTTTTCCAATGTGCCACCTCATCTTTTCAATAGTGGAATTCTGTTTAACACTGGAGAGCTGCCCAAGGCAGAAATGGTTCTCACTGTGGGGAGGATCAGTGAAACCATCCACCAACAAACTTGTTGAGGAGGCACAGAATGCTTCTCCCACATGATTGTTGAGCTCATAGTAGACAATGGAACACCAGTGTTTTGGTTCCTTATAAGCAACTACCTGAACATCTGTAAAACAGAAAAGTTTCCATCAAGCAAAGTTTGTGCCTCGGGCTCTCAAATACTGAAACTGCATCAGAAAACTGGCTTGGGATCATGGAAAAGCTACTGTGCTCATAGGTAAGTAGGTTTTCTCTGAGGTCTAAAGCAGGTACTTCTTACTAAATGAGACATCCTCCTTTAAAAGGAGAACAAATTTCCTCCAATAGCCACCAGAAAGAAAGAGTAGCAACAGCATTTGCTGAATACTAACAATAAGCTACTTGCTTTTTAACATGCAGTAAAGTTTCATTTACAAATAGGAGCAGATTCAATGGGATGTGGGCAAAAGTCTGCTGACTTCTGCTCTAGAAAACCCACCAAAGCGGCCAACAAGAAAAGACAAACATCCCTTCCTTGTGAAAATATTAGCTGATTGTAGCCTTCCTCCATTGAGGAAAATTTTAAAGTTTAAAATTCTTAAAACCATACCTCAGATAGAGCGCTAATTTCCAGAATCTATAAAGAACTCAAAAAACTCTACACGAAGAATACAAATAATCCAATCAACAAATGGGCTAAGGAAATGAACAGACACTTCACAGAAGAAGATGTACAAGTAATCAACAGATATATGAAAAAATGTTCAATATCCCTAGTAATAAGGTAAATGCAAATCAAAACTACCCTAAGATTTCATCTCACCCCAATTAGAATGGCGATTATCAAGAATACAAGCAACAATAGGTGTTGGCGAGGATGTGGTGAAAAAGGAACACTCATACATTGCTGGTGGGGTTGCAAATTAGTGCAGCCACTCTGGAAAGCAGTGTGGAGATTCCTCAGAAAGCTTGGAATGGAAACACCATTTGACCCAGCTATCCCACTCCTTGGCCTATACCCAAAGGACTTAAAATCAGCATACTACAGAGATACAGCCACATCAATGTTCATTGCTGCTCAATTCACCATAGCCAGATTGTGGAACCAACCTAGATGCCCTTCAGTTGATGAATGGATAAAGAAACTGTGTCATATTTATACAATGGAATATTACTCCTACAATGAAGAATGATAAAATTATGGCATTTGTAGGCAAATGGTCGAAATTGGAGAATATCATGCTAAGTGAGATAAGCCAATCTCAAAAAACTAAAGGACGAATGATCTCGCTGATAAGCGGATGAGGACATATAATGGGGGGTGGGAGGGGCTAGCATTAGGTTTAGGGTTAGGTTTAGAGTTAGGCTAAGGAGAGCGGTAAGAATGAAGGAAAGAAGGACTGTGTAGAGGGAAAAGAGGGGTGGGAGGGGTGGGGGTGAGGGGAAAAATAAAATAAACATCATTACCCTATGTAAACATAAAAAAAAAAAGGAACATTCTTAAATCTGTGTCTACTTCCTGAAATTACCCACAATGGGCACAGGGACCACAGGATCCTATTAGTGTGCACTACTGTGTCCATTCTCTCCTTCCATCCTATTCTCCAAATTCCAAAACTGTGTGAGGTTTGTGATTAACAAATCAGAGTTTTTATATGTTTGATAAAATGTCCTAGAGAGGATCATGTATCATAAAACACAGAATAAGTAAAAAAAAATCCAAAAAAATTTACTGCTTAAAAGTCGTACATCCCAATTTATTACATTGCACATTTAAGGTTCACAGAAAATTTCAATGCAAGGTCCAGAGATTTTCTGTATATCCCTGAACCTACACAATCCTTCCCATGCTATCCTTGGCCCCACACTGAGGGGTATATTTGTTATAACCTATCAATCTACATTGACACATAATTATCACCCAAACCCCAGAGTTAATATTTATATGAGGTGTGTGTGGTACTGGAGATGGAACCCAGAGACTTGAGCAATCTTGACAAGTGCTCTACCATTTAGCTACACCCTTAACTCTTTGAGTTCACTCTTGGTATTGTTCCTTGTATGGATCTGGCCAAATGTACAGCAACACACAGCTGTCATCATAGTATTACATAGATATCATCAAACTTTAATTTCTTAAAAAATACATGCAACTCTGACAAAGTCTGAGGCATATCCTATTTTAATGAAAAAAGTGCTAATGAAATAAGCAATTAGTTGCATTTTGACTTCAATTAAAATCTAGAAATAAAGTTGCACTTTAACTTCAATTTGCATAAATGTTATACAGATTGAACAACCTGTGCATGTGGGAGTGTGTGGGAGTGCCAATGAAGCCCTCCAGGAGAGACCCCTGGGGAAGGGTTCTTATATCCAGCAGTGTGGCTGTGGCTTCTGACAGATGTCAGGGTCCTCCCACACTTATTTACCTGAGCTCTGCTGTCTTAAGTCTACTCAGCTTGCCACTGTCAACCTGGAAGAAGTACAGCATCATCCCCTCAGTAACTGCCATGAATAATACAGAGCTGGAAGTAGAGACTTACCCTTCACCAAGGAAGGAAAGAAATGTCCAGTTCCACTTAAGTTTTTCAGGGTGAGAAGAGGAAAAATGTGTGCCTCAATTTCTTTTGGTAAAAAAGTTAACAATAAATTCAGCAAGAAAGAAGAAAATACTCTTAGTTTCAGTTTCAGTGAGTCATAATTAAGGTCTAGAAAAGAGATGGGGTTTATGAATCTAGATTCTAACCACAAAAGAAATCTTTTGGGAGGCAAATTATGTGAACTCTCCATTTTGAACACCAACTGTAGAACTCTGCTTTGCTGGTGCTGTGCCCATTGTGGCTCAGCTTCCCTCTGTCCACGTAATAGCATATCACCACCAGTTCTAAATGATGAAGCACTGGAGAGCTGAAGAGATGAGTGAACAGTCACTCTCAGGTCTCTGTTAGTTAAACAGTCAGTGTCCACTCATTAAATAAGAGGCACATGTGTTATCCACAGAATGCTTTCCATCAGGCTTCTCTCCCTGTGCTCTACCTTTCTCTAGCAGTTAACTTTTTAAAGATTAATAAAATTTGTGAGAGAAAGCAATGTTTGCATATATTGAATTTAGACTCTACAAGGGGAGTAAGCAGCAACTCAGTTTACTTCCTCTGTTGATTTCTGAACACAGTGAAGGTACTATCATATTTGTGTCCATTGGTTGAGAGTCATCCTGGGTCACAGGGTCTTCACAAGGCAAGTAAGCAGGTGGGGGAGTATTAGCTACAAAATTTAAAAGAAATTACATGCTTAAAACACATATTTTCTTCTGTGCCAAGACTAAGATTTCAAGTTGCCAATTAACCTTCACATCAAAAGAGTAGATACAACAGACACCAGTCTTGATGTACAATTTCTGAAGATTATTAGCATCTGAGAAACTCCTCAATTTTTAATGACTGTTCAGTAGGAAGAGAAGCAACCACTACATGCTTATAACAGGAGTTGTCAGCCCATCCAGGACCACATCATTCATTGATTCATTCATTCATACATTCCTTAATTTCTTCCTTCATTTATCATATGTGATTCAACATTATATGTAGTTTCTTGTTAACATTTGGAAGTTTCACCCAAGTTTTTAGCATTAATTATTCAGAAGTCTTTTTAATTTTTTTTTTTAGTTGTAGGTGAAAATGATACCTTTACTTAATGTATTTTTATGTGCTGTCAAGGATCAAACCTAGTACCTCTCACATGCTAGGCAAGCATTCTGCCACTGAGCCACAGCCCCAACCACCAGAAGTCTTAATAATTAAAAGTCTTATGGAACATGCTTTCCATTACTAATATCTGCTGCAGCCATTTCTGGGAACCTTAGTGACTTCAGTGTCCTTAAAGCTCACAACATGGCATTACTACTGGCAGTTTTTTCTAAATTTCTGCAGAAACACATCTAGGTAAGCAGAGTCACCAGGTGGCTTGGACCATGCCATTTTAGAAAACAATTATAACAGCACTTCAGCCCACTCCCATACTGTCCCCCTGAAGAGGACCTGTGCATTTCAGTTTCAACTACTGGATGGAAAACATCTGAAAGCTACAAGAGAATGATTAAGAAGGGAGGTTTGAGAATCTTTTGCATTAAACCTATGGGCTTTTAGGAATTTGCCAGACAACTATCATTAAAGTCTAAGGATTTAAAACTGTTACTTTTCCATCACTTTGAGCAACCTGTTTATCGCACTCCCTGCCCGCAGAGAGATAAGACACAGGCCTGGTTCTTTTGAGCTCTTTATTTTGCGCGCTTCTTCCTCATAGTTCTTTCTTTGTTCTCTTTCTTTGTTCCCCTTTTTGAGGAACTTACACTCCAATATATACAGTACTTGTAACCAATCAGCCTTTGAGCACGAGGGGAGAGCATTAACATATACAGGCAGCAAAGGCAGGCATATAGTGGACCTGCACTGTCCATCAGGGAGCTCAGCCAATCCCTGGAACTTCCTCAAAATAATGTCAGTTGTTTGTGCAAAAGTTAACTGCTCTGGCTCACTGCCAGGCGCCATCTTAGCCTTGCCACACCTAGGGCCAGGGGTCCGGCCGAAACCCCGACAGTTCCCCCTTTTCTCTTTTAAAAAGAAAAGGAAAGCTCGGGACCGTGCCTGTCTTAGGCGGAGTGGTCAACCACCGTCCTTACCCGTCATCGGATAACTGCAGAGCATGCTACAGCTCCTGTCTTAGGTCGGTACAGTGGTCACCTCCTTCCTTACCCGTCTGGCTAGCGATCCAGCCTCGTGAGCCATACTTGTGGGGAACTGCCGGCCTCTAGGGCAGCCATGGCCTGATGGAAAATGATACGATCTCTAGCTTGATCTCGGCGCATGCGCATGATAAAGCGTGTGAGGAAGACAACAGCAACAACCATGAACATACAAAAGGCTCCCATACCTGCCCATTGTTTTACAAAACTGAAAGAAGAGGATAGCCAACTTAGCACTTCGGACATAGGGGCTACATTAACTCTAGTAGCATTGAGACTAACAATTTGAGATCTAAGAATAGCAGTAAGATTATCAAATGTATAAGACCAGTTTGTTTGTAGCTGAGCAGACAAGATTCTAGACAAGTTTGCTGCATAGCTAAGGTTATGGTAAGCTACAGGTGTAACGCACAGTCCCGTCAGACGATAAATACATCCCACGTTTAACAGTTCTTGTAAGATGTCCATTTGTTCTTGAAGTAAGTCCACTCGCTGGTTCATAAGGAGTATGCCTGCTGTTAGATGTTGGTTTAGGGTCTCTTTAGTCTGTAAGGCTGCAGCTATATTTTCGGCCAAGTGATTGACTGCTGTTGCTGTAGGTATGGCAGTTGCTAGTGCTGCTGTTGCAGAAACCACTATTGCAGTGACCATAGCCGCTGTGATGTCAAATTCTCTCCTGTTTCTTGATAGCAACACTGGCAATTTTGCATCTGTAACAGAGACTGGGACTGGTAGGAAGGTAGGAACACACATTAAGTCTGCCAGCAGGAACCTAGAAGCATTTTAGCACAAATCTAAAGTACAATTGAAAGAAGCAGTTGTTTTGTTACATAGTTGAACTGTTCCTCCTAAGAGACTAAAAAGAGGTAGTAAGTTAGTTTATTCCGTGGAAACACACAAACTGAGCCGCAGCTCCAGTAAAGCACCGGGTTACCCTTATTACCCAGAGTTAAAAAAAACCCCAAACAAAGAGACAAAGAGAAAGTTTATCTTTAGGGGACCTGAAGGTCTCCTCTATTCCCCCTTTTTGTTTATAAAGAACATTTTTGAGGGTGAGATGTGTATGTTCAACAATACCTTGTTTTTGTGGGTTATAAGGTACATCTGTGGTTAGAGTTATTTTAATTTTAGTGAGGAATTGGTTCTTACCAATTTTAGTTTTTAAAGAAAAATTTAGACTTTATAACGTAGTACAAATTTTTAACAGTTGCTTAACCATAATTGTATAAACCCCTATTTTTAATAAAACTTAAGAGACACAAAGTTAAGAATGAATTGGTGTTTCTAAGAAATCCTTGTCATTTTACCATGTCATTTTACCATATAGATTAAACTTTGGCTTATATCAGAACATTAGTATTTCACCTTAGGAAAAACCTTAAATAGCTTTAGCTGTTTTACATACACACAACCAACTTAGTTACACACAGACTTGTTGAAACTTGCCCTTTGTTACACACAGACTTTTTGTCCAGAAACATTTTCTTTTCCTTTTTATTAAATACATTTTTAAACCCAGAACCTTTTATTTTCTCTTCCCTATTTGTTGACCCCTTTTTGTTCACATTCTGAAACAACTCTTATGAAATTTCTGAATTTAGATAAATCACCCTATTTTAATAAGATTAAATATTTTGTTGTTTATAGTACTCTTAATTGAAACACAGTTGAAACTTTTGGGACCCTTTATATATAGAATTCCACTTGTTAGGATATAACTCTTAGTAACCTTGTTTTTAGTTTAGTGAGGACATAAAGCAAGTGTAAACCCTTTTATTTACCAACCTATGAAAACACCAATAATGTTTAAGTATGATACCCCATGGAATTTGAGGAGTTAAGAGTACTTGATGTTATTTAACAATTAGCATTTTAACTTTGTAAATTAACCAGACGTCTCTACAAACACATTTGAGTAATCCCATACATGTTAACTCCAATTTATTTATTTTATAAAAACCAAGATATCAGACAAGTGTCCTGAACAGGATCCGTTGCCTCTTTCCTGCTGAAGAAAAGTCCTAGAAGCAATTGATATTAGACATTGTTTAACATTAACATTTCATTAGTTTGACCACCTGGAGACTTGTAAGTTATTTTTAAAAATATTTTACTTTTATTAGTTTACCCAATTTAAATTGAACCCTTTTAAATCACGTGAATAAAAGTATTTGGATCCATTTTTAAATTTTAATTTTAAGAGTGCTCAGTTTTGATGCAGATAAGACATAACACCAGACAGTACGACATACAAATAACACAAAATCAAAGGCCTTGTAATTTATAGGTGAATGTTCATTGCAATGAACAGCTGTTTAAAAAACTTCAGTTGAATAAAAAATAGAACTGATCAAAAATAAAATCATTAACCTAGGTATGTAGGATTAAAATTATGAGCTCAAAAATACAGCATTAAAGAAAAAAACAAAACAAAACAAGAATCCTGAAGAATAAGTCAGTTTTATGCAGCGGCCCAGGAATTTAAAATGGACACTTTTTTTCTTCTTTTCTTCTTATCTTTAGGTTACCCCCCTTTTCTCCTTGAGATGCTGTAGTTACATTCCAGTGTGGCAGGGGGAGGGAGGATCACCCAGGACTTACTTTTAACCCTTTTTTTCCTGGTTGAGAAATCAGGTTAGGTTTGAATGCAGAAAATCACAAAACATTACTTTTTTACTACTTTTAAGGAATGGAGCTGCTGAGCTCTCTGCCTAGGGGGACCCTCCCCTAAACTGATTTCCCTCTTTCTAACAAGTTGTTCCTTACACCCACTTTCATTTTTATTTTTGTTTGTCCCTGATCTTATTGACGCCCTTTTTGATGTTTTAGACCTTTTTTCTTACATTTTCTCCAAAACCTGACTGCCCTCAGTCAGAGGCTCCACAAAAGAGTGTTTTTTAACTATTGCCCACAGGTCTCGAGTCTTCACCGGTGTCAATGTCATCATTAATAGGGCGCTTAGACTGCATTGTTAGCTTCCCAAATGTCCTTTCTAGCTCCCCCCCTGAAAGTTCCTCTTTTGAATCTTCCCCTTCTGAGTTATTATTTCTTTCTGAGTTCTGAGAACAGAACCGTTTCTCTTTAATCTCTTCTAAAACCTGACTTCCCTCTTCCAGGGGTCCCTTTAGATTTTGTTTATCTTTATGTTGTAAGCAAGATTTAATCAGGGACCAAATGGCTAAAGTTCCAACAGGTAACAGCTTTTGCTTTTTTTGTTATGTGTAGATCCTCTCCCAGGTGCTTCCACTGAGGAATATATTTAACAACCCTTATCTAAAAACCACGGAGAGACCTTTTTTATGGTATCAAGGAATGCTCAAGCTGTTAGGCTGCTGCATTCCAGTCTTAGACAGTTCTGTTCCTATGATTAAATCTTACAGCACTAAGAGCTCCAAGCACACAAACAAGCCACACAACAAACACAAAAATAACACACCACACACACAGTTTGGTACCACTGCATCTATCTATGTAGACTCAATTTTTTCTGGGTTCTTTACCCTTCACTGCCGGCTACCAATGACGGACTCAAGGTCATAAATGAACTACCAATGACGGACTCAAGGTCTTAAAATGAAATACCAATGACGGACTCAAGGTCTTAATATGAAATACCAATGACGGACTCAAGGTCTTAATATGAAATACCAATGACGGACTCAAGGTCTTAATATGAAATACCAATGACGGACTCAAGGTCATAAATGAAAATAAATAATTACCTCTTACTTTATCTGTAGATTCCCGGGTTTTGGCGCCAGCTATCGCACTCCCTGCCCGCAGAGAGATAAGACACAGGCCTGGTTCTTTTGAGCTCTTTATTTTGCGCGCTTCTTCCTCATAGTTCTTTCTTTGTTCTCTTTCTTTGTTCCCCTTTTTGAGGAACTTACACTCCAATATATACAGTACTTGTAACCAATCAGCCTTTGAGCACGAGGGGAGAGCATTAACATATACAGGCAGCAAAGGCAGGCATATAGTGGACCTGCACTGTCCATCAGGGAGCTCAGCCAATCCCTGGAACTTCCTCAAAATAATGTCAGTTGTTTGTGCAAAAGTTAACTGCTCTGGCTCACTGCCAGGCGCCATCTTAGCCTTGCCACACCTAGGGCCAGGGGTCCGGCCGAAACCCCGACACCTGTTAACTTCTCCCTACTATTTAAATAAGCACTAGTTTTAAAATGCCTAAAAAAATAATTGAAAATAAATCAGTTTATCACAGTTTTAATTCTAAAATCTTCTGTTTCAGAATCTACATATGTACTCTCCTGAAGAGCTCACCACTAGCTGGCAAACCAGGGCAACAATGTGATTTCTGAAACTACAATACTAGTCCAAGTCTGGTGTTTTCTTACTTTAAAATAAAGGGCACTATGGCTTCCCACCAACAGCACTTTGTGGTCACTGGCTCTGGGGAGCCCACCACCTAGCACCATGACAGAGTTGGGAACAAACTTAGATCTGAGGGAATCTCACATGCTGGGAAAAGTCCTTGGGCAACTGTTTAATAGGAATAACCATCACCTCTCCTCCAGGAGTTCTCAGGGATGCTAAGAGATGCTCCAGCTCAATCAGTCCAATGCTTCCACCATCCAGTGGCTGAAAAGCAGTGACTCAGTGTCCCAAGACAGAATTACAGGGGTTGCATCTAGATGCCTTTCCCCATTTCTCCTTCTGCTTTACATTTAGCTTCTTCCCTGCAGCTCTATGGCTGACTGTTTTACCTAAAGCCAGGAATCAAGGCAGCCTCTTCTGAGCCTGAATCCCATGGATTTCCATTGTCAACTTGGGGACAATTTCATTGGCCACCTACAGCATCAGCATGGCTAAGAGGGAGAAGCTCATTACAGCTGGTGGTCTAGGATTCTTCCTTTCTTTTTCCTATATTTCCTCTACTTGGTCTGTGTCTTATCCCTGACAGACAAGGACAAAGTATAAACTCAGTCAATAATCTTCAAGTTTTTCTTTCAGGCTCAACTCGGTTGCCACTGCTCTAAAGTGCACTGAAATGTATCTCCTTACCACCAACTTGCCCACCAAGTCCAACATGTTTTCAAGGGAGTTATGTGGACAGGGAATAACCAGATGATAATACTTTGATCTTTCAACTAATATGCCACCTTCATCCCAACAATTTTGGATTGAAAAACCACAATACAAAATAAACAAGCTTACAAAATAGGGGAGAAATAAGGCCTGGGGTTGTGGCTCAGTGGTAGAGCACTCGCCTTGCACACATGAAGTCCTGGGTTCCATCCTCAGCACCACATAAAAATAAAATGCATGTACTGTGTCCACCTACAACTAAAATAAATATATATGTATATATATAATAAAACTTTACATGTATTTATACAAATTGTATTTAATTTATATATAAAAACAAATATATATTTATTTATATATATTAAAAATAGGGGAGTAAGAACTACATAAAATGGAAGCAATATAAAGTATGAAACACTATCCTTTTTATTCAGTACTGGGGATTGAAAGTAGGGACACTTTGCCATGAAGCTACATCCCCAGATCTTTTTATTTTGCTAAGTTGTAGAGGCTGGCTTTGAAATTGTGATTCTCCTCTCTCAGACTCCCAAGTAGCTGGAATTCTGGATGTGTGCCACCCACTGGTTCACTTTTCAATTTTTAAAGGTCCAGGACTGATACTGAATTTAAATTTACTTAAAAACACTCTAAGTGGCCCCAAAAACATGTTTACCCCTTTTCCCTTTCCAAAATGTTAATGAACTTCAAGTCCATCTTTGATTCTCCTCAAGGTCTTCTGGCAAGAAATTTGGTACTATTTGTTTTCTGAGATTCTTATTTATTAATTTATAATTTGAAAAATATAATGTCCTAATTTATCATTTATTTTGATAACCATTACACCATCAGTTATTGTCTTAGAGGAAAATAATTGTTTTTTGCCTGTGCTAAGTTAAACAAGCAGATGGTTCCTGCACTTCCACTGTAGTTCCTTTGCTGTTAAATTATGTTTCTTGGGATTACATCACCAATTAAGTGAATTTAATTAAATGGTGGGGTGTGATCCCTTAGGGAATATCTATCTGTGGGGGAACTGGCAAAAGGGTTTTTCCATGTCTGAAATGAAGTTAATCAAGGCTGTTTTTTGTAATGGCAATTAGTGTAATGCACTATTTCTCTTTGTTTTAAATCAATAACAAAGAGTATAATAATGCCACTCACAGAAGGATGCAGCTGTTTCCAAATTTATTTTCAAACAAGTGAAAAACAGTTTATTTGAGCATCTGTTCCTGACAAATGAAGCAAGACATTTGCTTCCTTGGCTGTAGCCTCCTTCCTCTGTGAGTGGCACAGGAAGCACTCAAGCTTGGGCCCAGATGCTGGGTGAGGCCTCTTCTCTGCCAGGTGGTCCATCTCCCTGGGGCCACTCCATCCTACCTGGCATTTGATAAAGGCCACCTGGGTCTGAGGTGGTTGGAGAGTGGTAGGTGCTGCTGCTGCTTCCAGGAGAATCTAGGTAAATGCTGTTGGGAGAAGGCAGGAATGGGTGGCTGGTAGTCTGCTGGAAAGAATCTGGAAAGGTGGCTTTGAGTGGCATGTGAAGTTCTTCCTGTTCCATGTTCCAGAACTGAACTATGAGGCTGTGCTGAGGACTGTATTCACTGTGTCTCAGAACCAGCACTGGAGGAAGAACTGGAAATGGAGAGGAAAATAAGAGAAATAAAATTGAGAATAGCAAAGATTGCTAAGCCCCTCACTAGAAAGCTGTAACATTATCTGTAAGTGACAAAAAATGATCTGAACCCATCCCTCCTGCCAACTCAAAAGCACCATTCAAATGAAAATCCATTTTATACTTAAGAACAAATACAGTCTCTTTAAACACAGAGATGACATGCCTGAGATCTGCAGAATGGACAAAATGCCCAAGGAAATTTTGCAAAATACATTCTTTTAGGTTAAAAATTGTTAAGATTCTCATTCTTAATTTTTCCACCCACTAAAAAAAAATCAAGCACAATTAAGAATGTCACCACTGTTAAGTCCACTTCATAGCCCAGCTGATAAGATTTTAGTGTTTATTGAATGGTATGAATTATTCACCATGAATGTTTTAAATGACACATAAATTTGCTTTAAAATGTAAAGCAGAGTAAATAAAGCTGAGGAAGTAGACATAGTGAGCAAGAAAACATCCAGAGGCTGGTGGAGACATTGATCACACAGGGGTGATGCTCTGTGGGGCAGAACTCACACTGTCCTGTCCCAGTGGCAGCCCTCCATGAACACCACTTTTCTGAGGTGCTTAGTGAATTTACCAACATTCCTTGGCACCCCCTGATAGGCCAAGGAGGACACTGGATGAAAACTATATTCTGCTAACTAAAAACTCAAGACATTAAGGCCCAAAATGCAGGCACCTGAGAGAAGAAAGAGCAAGCACTCTCCCTCCTAAAAGTTCCATATAACACGAGGAACATGACTAACTGAAAATCAGCATGCTTATCAAATTCTAGAAACCTCCAGGCAAAGACACCATCAATATAGCCATTCTAGAAGGGAAGGGTGGGGAAATGGTCAGTTACAGAGCCCTGACCAGGCTCCACCCCAAGTTTCCCACCAGGGTCACCAGATGGCTTCTCCTAAGGCAAAGACCTTTGAAGCCCTCCTGCTCTTGTAGCCTCAGTGGAGAGGAGAAAAACCAATTTTCAAACTGCAGGAGCAAAGAGATAAGACTTAAAATCTATTATTGTTAGTAGTTAAAACTCAATACATTTCCTTAAAGAAACAATATTTTGTGGCATTAGGAATCAGGTTTACTTCTGAGGAGTTTCCAGGAAATCTCATGATTTATTTTGTTTTGGGGGAAAATAAGATCTTAATACTTAGATTATCACATATCTATGAACTGAAAAATATTAAGTATTAAATTTCTCATGCTGTATCTTATGTTCCTATATAATGCTGTAGCAGATTTGTTGAATTCCCTATTAACTGGCCCTACAGAAATAAAGTTTTTGAGCATATTGCTTTAGTTTTTTTCAGCACTATGATGGAATCTGCCCAAACCAAGCCATTAAAAAACTAATTCTTTTATCCTTCTAGTTTTCAATATCACCTGAAGTGCAAACTACTATATCTTGTCCAAAAAATTAATTACTGATAAAGGGTCTGAAATGCCAATAGAAACCTTACAAGATGTAAAAAATCCAATGACTTTAAATTAAATTATCATCTAGCTACAGTTTGTTACAATTTTCACTCCAAATCACCCTAACCCCCTAAACCACCTTCCACAAATACAGAAATAGGTGGAAACCTGAGTCAATCTCCATCTCCTCTACCTTTCAGAGGATATCCACTGGCAGGTTATTTTAGCAGCTCTTATTTTACTCAGGAGTCTTTGAGAACTTCCTGTTCCTACTGCCTGAAGGCAGGTGTCTGGGAACATATTTCCAATTGCTGTGCACAGACTTATAATTTATATGGGACCATCCACTGAATGTACCACCACAAGCCATACAGAAAAAGATAGTATTTATTAAGATATACAAAGTATATACAAAAAGATAACCATACCAGGTAGCATACCAACTCAGGAGAGACATCATGGGCATTTTGCAACATACATAACCAAAGAAAGCAGTCTTGTCACCTTTGAGTTCTTCTCATCCCTCTTAAATACACTGGAGTAAACATATAAAGTTATTGTCTGGAACCACTGGGCTCACTGTCATCAGTACGTTTGGTCTTCAGATCTGGATCTGACCAGGAGCCAGGACTTGAGAGCAGAAACCAGATGTCTTTAAGTTTTTTTTTGTTTGTTTTATTCTCAGGCAGAGAGCTTATCTGTCCTTGAACAGGGGCACTGCCAGACCACTAAGTCTCTCATGCAATTGTTTACTCCTTGCCCTGATTTCACTTTTTGAAAGCACTCTTAAACAAGACTCCAATTTTCTCTACAGCAGGGCAGTGAGGCATTAGGAATTAACCTTTGCCACAGCAAAGGAGAATGTATTTCTGCCCCTGCAGTAACCTGATGTGTGGTGATCTGCTCAGCCATAGATGAACTCAATCAGCTTTTGAAGATGACCTGGGAAGTGAGCCACCAAGGACAGCAAAGCAGCATGCTGCAGATGAACTTGACAAGGAAAGTAACTTTTCTCCTCACCTGTTTTCTTTTGGTGTGGTGCTGAGGAATGGACCCAGGACCTTGCACGTGATAAGCACATGCTTGGCCACTGAACTCCACTCCCAGGTCCTCACCTCTGATTTTTAGATGATTTTGTCATTGTTGGTGGAGGCACCTTTTAATAAACTCTGAATACTGAATTACTAGATATCTATAGTGAGATGCACAGATCTTCACATAAACAGAACACACAACCCTCCACTGTCTTCTTTGCCCATGAGATCCATCTAAGGTTATGTTCCATTTTCTCACATGTATGTATTGCAATTTATTTGATGATACAATATTATCTTCTGCCAATTAATTGTTTTCCAGTTTGGAATAATTATAATGAAGCTACTAGGATGGTTCCTTTATTTAACTTGTTTTGAAATAATTTCAAATTTACAGAAAAGTCACAAGAATGGTGTAAAGAACTCATAGATTCCTTTGAATCCTCAACAATTTCTAACATCAACTACTCTACCCACCTCCCCTCTCCCCATTCACATGCACAGGCACATCCACTCTCCTCCTGAATCATCTGAGATCAGGTAGCCCAGATTCCCTCCATTTCTAAAAAAAAAAAAAAAAGTGAACTTCCACATGTAAGGTTAAGAAAATAGCTATTTTCAGCTTGATTCTGCTGACATTTGAGTTGTTTTATAGACTGTCTCTCCATTTGGGTCTCTGTTGTATTTTCTGATGACTAAACTCTCAGGTTTTTGCCTGAAGGGAGGTGACATTCCTCTCTCCTGAGGATCAACCTCCAGAAGTCCACTGCCTCTGCATGTGACCAATACTGTTCATATCTCCACTTGATTAACATGTTGTCCAACTCATCCACTTTCTAGAGCTATAATTCCTCCTTTTGTAATTAATAAAAATCAGTGGGAATTACCTTAAGACTATGTGAATTATGTGAATACCATTTCTCATCAAACTTTACCCCATGTGAAGCATCCATTTTTGCTTGAATCAATTTTTGATATGATGATGGCAAAACAGTGATATTTTAATTCTGTTATCCCTTGTCAGAATTGTAACATAAGCACTTTCCCTTCTCCTCCATTTATCTGCTCACTTATGACAGTCAATCATCCATATGGAGTCATGGATTCTTAGAAAATGGGCTATACTATCACTGTTCTTATCTATTTTGATGTTCATTTGGTCTGAGAGTTGGCCATTAGGGGCCCACTTGAGAAAGTTCCTATGAACTTTTAACATGCCATAACTTTTTGAGTATTTATTTCCTTTCTGGAACAAGATATTCCACACTTAACTCTTGTCATCTCTCTAGCTCTGGAATTCCCAGTCCCTTTCAGTTAGGAATGAGATTTAGAAACCAAAATCTGGGCTCTGTGTTCTGTAGGTTTATTGAAGGCACACATATTCTAGGTGGGTATTTCTTATAAATTCCAAGTTTATCCTGTTAGCTCCAAGTCCAATTCAACCACATGGGCATTTTATTTGTCCTTCCTTAGTTCATATCAGCAGCCATACTTCATTTGCAAGACCCAGGACCACCAATGTCATTGAGGAACATCTTTCTCAATTCTAAAATATACTTGAAAAGTTTTTATACCCATTATATTTATACTATCTCTTTTTTTTTTATTTTTGGGAGTGCTGGGGATTGAACCCAGGGCCTTATGTTTGTGAGGCAAACACTGTACTAACTGAGCTACATCCCCAGTCCTGCCCCCATTATATTTATACTATCTTATAAATAATCCAAAGATGAACTTAGGGTTTATTTTCTTAATTGTTTTAATACATACAATTCATTCACAGTGTACTCCCCCACTCCCAGTGTTATTTTATTAAATTGAATATTCTTTCTCTTCTTTTGATAAGTTTATTTATTTGAATATGTTTGTTGCTGTGTCGGGGTTTCTGAGACCCCCAGCCTTAGGCATGGTCAAGATGGCGCCTGACGCTGAGCCAAAAGCGGCCAGCTATACAGTAAACAACCAGCAAATTCCAATGATTGGCTAGTTAACGATGTGACTAGAGCATGCCCCCCTCGTGTACCCATCCTATGCTTGCAGCTGTCCGCGTTTATCTCGTGTACTCTCCCCTGATTGGTTGAAGTGTATATAAGCCTGGTGGGTGGGAGAGCGGGGGGGCTGAAGAAGAGGAAGAAGCGGAAGAAGCGGCGAAGGCGGAGGTTGAAGCCAAGCTGGAAGCTGGGAGTACGCGGAAGCTGGAAGAAGCTGGGAGAAGGGAAGCTGGGAGTGCGCAGAAGCTAGGAATAAGAGAAGCGTAGGAGAGGGACTGTGCACAATAAACTTCCAAAGCTTCAGACATTTGTCGTGTCTCTCTCTGAGGCCAGAGGGGGCGTGATAACTGGTGCCGAAACCCGGGACATGAAGGAAAGATGAAGGCCTTATAAAAGAAAACAAGGTAAGATATTTGAAAAAAATTTTTTTGTATACAAGTTAAACCGGTTATAAAAAAGTTAAAGGGTGTCAGGATGCGCCATCGGCGGTCCTGGGGACACGCAGAGTGCAGTCCGGTTGAAAGGTATCGGGATCCTGACGCGTAGAACGCGGGTATCGGGACGTGCCATCAGCGGTCCTGACGTGTAGAACGCGGGTTGAAGGGTATCGGGATCCTGATGTGTAGAACATGGGTCGGGGGGTATCGGGACACGCCATCAGCGGTCCTGACGCGTGGAACACGGTCTAATTAAAGTGAAAGTAGAAACACGTTTGAAGCGGTCCAATTAGGTAGTACGTGAAAAGCCGCTATAAAAATTCTAATGCGCACTTGATAGTTTTCCCTTCAGTAATTTTGTTGCTCCTGGCGGCTAGGCTACTGTTTGTTATTGTAATTACCATAACTAAAGCTATTCAAATTAGTAACAATGGGGTCTGAAACGTCTAAATTCAGAATGCAGCAACCCCTTAGGGAGTTATTAAAAAACCATGGGACGCCATTAAAGGAAAAAACAGCTAAAGTATTTCTTGATACTGTGGAAAGGATTTCCCCTTGGTTTTTGGATGAGGGCCTTTTGAATACCCTACAGTGGGAACAGCTGGGGAAAGACCTTCGTATAGCGGATAGGCAAAATCCTTTGCCAGTAGGCACTATGGCTATTTGGTCTCTTATTAAATCCTGTCTGCAAGATAAAAACAAAAAACCTTCACTCACTGAACCTTTAGCTGAGGGAAGACAGGTTTTGGAAGAAATAAAAGAGGAACGTTCATATCTTTCTCAAAATTCAGAAAAAGGAACTAACTCAGATGAGGAACTATCAGAAGGGGAATTATCGGGAGAGGAATTGGAGAAAAGAGTACAAAGATTAAGACTAGATAAAAAGCCCCCTCTAGTGTCCGTGTTGCCTAGTGCACCTCCCATAAATAGGGAACCCCCTCATGAAGCGTCCGGCTTCGGGTTACGCTCAGAATGGAGTCATCTTGGATCTGTAGCGTATCCTGTTTTTGAGGATGCTCAAACTCAAAGATTCCACCAACCCTTAGACTTTAAAATAGTGAAACAGTTAAAAGAAGCAGTTAGCACATATGGTCCTCAGTCAGCTTTTACTATAGCCTTAGTAGATACCTTGACATCATTAAACTTAGTGCCTCAGGACTGGACTAATCTTGCTAGGGCCGCTCTGTCTGGGGGACAGTACCTTATGTGGAAAACATTATGGCAAGAAATATCTACGGATACCGCCTGCCGAAATGCAGCAGCGGGGAATCCCCAAGTCGATAGGGACATGCTTATGGGCGTAGGACCTTATGAAACCCTTCAGGCACAGCTTAATTATCATCCAGCAGTCTATGTGCAAATTGCCGTGGCTGCAACCAAGGCCTGGAAAACATTACAAGGAGCAGGAGATTTGCAGGGCCAGTTGTCAAAGGTAACTCAAGGGAATAGTGAGCCCTATGCGGATTTTGTCGATAGGCTAATTCAAACAGCATCACACATCTTCGGAGATGCAGAGCAAGCCATGCCCCTAGTAAAACAGTTGGCTTACGAACAAGCTAACAGGTGGTGTAGGGAGGCCATAAGACCATGGAGAAACAAAGACTTGTCCACCTACTTAAAAGTGTGTAGAGATGTAAATGATACTTCGGCGCAGAGCAGTGCCTTTGTAGCAGCCATAGACAGACAAGCCACCTTGTTGTCTGCCGCATTTGCACAAGCCCAGGGGAGGTTCCCTTCAAGAACTAATAAAGAGTCTTTAGGATCATGTTTTGTGTGCGGACAGAAGGGACATCTAAAAGCCACTTGTCCAAACAAAAGGCCACTTTTTGCCCGGCGTGGGAACATCTATACAAAGAATAACCTGGGAACCGGACCTGGGCCATGTCCAAGATGCAGAAGAGGAAGTCATCGGAATAGTGCCTGTCAGCCTATTAGAGATAGGGAGGATAATTTCCTAGGGTTGAATCCTAAACTTCAAAAAAACGGGAGACAGGGCCCTCCCCGGGGCCCGCAACAAATATACGGGGTAATTCAACAAGTTCCCCGATGGTGGTATCATCCCACAGAGAAGGGGAGCGCAGAGCCACCTCAGGAAGTGCCGGATTGGACATCTGTGCCACCTCCAGACTCATACTAACCCCAGATATGGGGGTGCAGATGATTGATACTGATTGGCATGAAAAAATCCCACAGAACAGTGTAGGACTATTACTAGGTAGAGGTTCCTCAACACTAAAAGGACTTATAGTACACCCAGGGGTTATTGATCCTGATTTCACTGGACAAATAAAAGCCTTGGTCTCTTCACCAAAAGGAATTACGGTCATCTCTCCAGGGGATCGCATTGCACAAATGCTTATATTGCCCAGTCGACATTCTTTGTGGCCCAGTGAAAATACAAATAAAAGACAAGGAGGTTTTGGATCAACAGGAACCACTTTAATAAACCTTACTATGGATATGGAACAGAGGCCCCTCCTAAAATTAAAAGTGGGAAATATGGAATTTACAGGTTTATTAGATACGGGAGCAGACAAAAGTATTATTAGCGCAATGGTCTGGCCAAAGCACTGGCCATTGATCACAGCAGCTCAGAGCTTGAGAGGCTTAGGAGTAGCAGAGAGCCCCAATCAAAGTGCTTCCTCATTATCGTGGAAAGATACAGAGGGACACACAGGAATATTTCAGTCATATGTCTGTAATGTTCCTAGTAGCCTATGGGGACGAGACGTCCTGCAGCAAATGGATATGAAACTTACCACTGATCAGATTTACCAAGGGACTCCTGTAAGAAATATGTTACAAAATATGAACTATGATGATAAAAAAGGATTAGGAAGACATAGTCAAGGATCTACCCAACCACTGCCTTTACTTCCACCAAAAAATGATTCTCATGGATTGGGTTTTTCCTAGGGGCCACTGATAAACCATCAATCCCTATAATATGGAAAGATGATAAGCCTCGCTGGATTCCACAGTGGCCCCTAACAAAAGAGAAGCTAGAGGCAGCTCATAAGTTAGTACAAGAGCAGGTACAAGCAGGTCATTTACAACATTCTACCTCTCCTTGGAATACTCCAATATTCTTAATAAAGAAAAAATCAGGAAAATGGAGGCTATTACATGATTTAAGAGCCATAAATGAACAAATGTACCCTATGGGACCCATTCAATGTGGACTCCCTCTTGTCACTGCACTACCAAAAAATTGGCCTACTATTATTCTGGATTTAAAAGATTGCTTTTTCTCTATACCCTTACACAAAAATGATTGTTGGAGATTTGCTTTTACTTTGCCCTCTCTTAATCACACTCAGCCTGACCAGAGATTCGAATGGATCGTGTTGCCTCAAGGTATGGCTAACAGTCCTACTATATGTCAAATATACGTAGATAAAGCGTTAACAACTACTAGACAAAAGTTTAAGAGATTGTTGATTTATCATTATATGGATGACATACTTATTTGCCATCCAGAAAAAGAAGTTTTATTAGAAGCATTACAATTTATAACTCAAGCATTAGAAAAGAGAGGACTAATGATAGCTCCTGAAAAATTACAATTAGAGGAGATCCAAGAATATCTGGGTACAAGGCTCACTGCTACTACAGTCAGACCAACAAGGTTGACCATCAGGACAGATCAATTGAATACCTTGAACGATTTTCAGAAACTCTTAGGTGACATTAACTGGATCAGATCCTATTTAAAATTATCCACAGGGGAATTAAAACCTTTATTCGATATATTAAAAGGTAATCCTGACTTGAATTCCCCTAGGAAACTTACTCCTGAAGCACGGATATCCTTACAGCTAGTAGAGAATAGACTTCAGCAGTGTTACGTTGATCGTTGTGATCCTACTCAACCATTAAGTTTAATCATAATCTCAGAGAAGTATACCCCTTTTGGCATAGTTTGGCAAGGAGGACCTCTGCAAAGTATAAATCTCCCTAGCTCTCCGGCTAAAACATTGCAATCATATCCCCAAGCTATTGCTCAGGTAATATTCAAGGGAATAGAATCTTGCATTACTGTTTTTGGAATCCATCCGTCTATTATTATAACTCCTTATTCCACTCAGCAAATTAAATGGCTAATTAATAATGATGATGATTGGTCAGTATTATATTGTTCCACTTCAGCTCAGTTCGATAACCATTATCCCCAACATCCCTGGATTCAATTCTGTAAAAATACTCCCATAGTTTTTCCAAAAGTGACTAGTGTCCAGCCTCTTAAAGACTGTGTAACCATTTTTACTGATGGCTTCCAAAAATGGAGTAGGTGCAGTACTTATCAGTAAACAACTTCACACCATAATAGTTCCACCCAACTCCGCACAGGTTACTGAACTTGCAGCTGTAATATTAGCCTTAAATTAGCTGATAATCAGCCATTCAATCTTCTATCTGATAGCTTATATATCGTTAACGCTTTACAGGTTCTTGAAACGGTATCTCATATTTCTTCCATGTCCACGGTAGCTTCTTATTTTACAACGCTACAAAACCTTATCCTACAGCGTAAACATCTATTCTATGTAGGACATATTAGAGCTCATTCTAATTTACCAGGACCTTTGGCCAATGCTAATGACTTGGTAGATATGGCCACCAAATCAATTTTTGTTTTTTCCATAGAGGAACAAGCAAAACTCTTTCATGAAAAATTTCATGTAAATTCCACTACTTTGAGCAGAAAATTTCCTATATCTAAATGTATGGCTCAACAAATAGTAAAAAATTGTCAACATTGTGCTCCTTTAATCCCAGTACAATCCTTTGGAGTTAACCCCAGGGGACTGCTGCCTGGTCATATTTGGCAGATGGATGTAACCCATATTTCTGAATTTGGTGCTGTTAAGTATGTACATGTGTCAGTAGACACTGCTTCAGGGGTCATTATGGCTTCCGCTCATTCTGGAGAAAAGGTAAAAGATGTCATTCAACACTGCCTGCAAGCATTTGCTGGCTGGGGCATACCTAAAGTTATTAAAACAGATAATGGTTCTGCTTATACTTCCAAAAGCTTCTGGTTGTTTTTACAAACATTTAACATCCAATCAGTCACTGGCATCCCCTATAATCCTCAGGGACAGGGCATTGTGGAAAGAGCACATCTTACTTTAAAAAATTGTCTAAATAAACAAAAAGGGGGAATAGGAGCCTCCTACAAGTCTCCTAAAGATAAACTTAATTTAGTTCTTTTCATTCTAAATTTCTTAACTCTGGATAGGGACGGCCATTCTGCAGCTGATCGACATTATAATCCCCATAATACTTCTCAAGTATGGGCAAAATGAAAAGATATCCTGACAGGTTGTTGGAAAGGACCGGATCCAGTCCTTCGTTGGGTCCGAGGGTCTGTTTGTATTTTCCCACAGGATCAACAGACTCCAGTCTGGATTCCAGAAAGGCTAATCAGAGTTTTACAGCATGCAAGTGATGCTGCTCCTCCTCGCAATGGCGAGTCTGAGCCTTCCTCCAATAACAAAAACTCAGACGGAAAGGCAAACCCGGAACCTATGGGCCATTGTTAGCCTGGCCATATTTTTCATTTCTAACTAACACATTTCTTATCCTTCCTTTTCTTGCTTTTCACCAATTCCTCTACAAGCTTGTCAATTCTACTGATGATTTTTCAGGTCGTGCTGCTTTTGGAGACAAGGATATTTCTAGCCTTTCTTTGCTTTAACAGGAGGAATTTCTGCACTTTGCCATTGGAATCATACTACAAATCAGACCCAGAGTAGAGCAACTCGTTCTGCTGACCCTAGCTATGATGTTGCTTTTCCTCCCACGTCAGCTTGTGTATTTCCTCTTTTTTATGTTTCTACCAACTAACATTTCTAATAACACCTCTTAACTGTTCACTAACTGTGTGCTATCTCTCACAATACTGGAATGGTTCTTTTGCCACCTGTGCAATTTGCACATTTCTATCTTCCTACCAGTCCTAGTTTCTGTTGCAGATATAGAATTGCCAGTGCTATTATCAAGAAACAGAAGAGGCTTTGACATTGCAACAGCCGTGATCATTGCCACCACAGTCCTTGCAGTAGCAGCATTGACACAACCATAACAACGATCACTTGGTCGAAGATACAGCTGCAGCCTTACAGACCATAGAGACTCTATCAGAGAATGGACTCATTATAAGAACAAGTGGATACCTTGCAAGAACTTTTGGGACTGGGATGCGTTTATTCCCTGAGAGCTGTTTTGTGTTGCCCATATTGTAACTCCATTGGGATGTATATTGTTTCTGTATTTAATATGGCTATATGGTTTTTCTTCTGTTTATAGATTTGTCAAACAGCGGGCAAGCTTAGGAGCTATGGTGGTATTCCTCTGCCTTGGCCTCCTTCTCTTCATTCGTTTTGGCATGCATCTACAAGCTAGCCAATAGAGAGATCAAATTATCTTTCATCAGGCCATGACCGCCCTAAAGGCCGACAGCACCTCATTAGTATGGCTCTTGATGCTGGACCGGTAGTCAAAGACGGGTAATGAAGGAGGTGGCTGTGTACCAACCTAAGACAGGAGCTGCAGCATGCTCTGCAGGCTCTGATGACGGGTAAGGACATATGCTGACCACTCAGCCTAAGACAGACACGGTCCCGAGCCTTAGTTTAATAGTAAAGAAGGGGGATATGTCGGGGTTTCTGAGACCCCCAGCCTTAGGCATGGTCAAGATGGCGCCTGATGCTGAGCCAAAAGCGGCCAGCTATACAGTAAACAACCAGCGAATTCCAATGATTGGCTAGTTAACGATGTGACTAGAGCATGCCCCCCTTGTGTACCCATCCTATGCTTGCAGCTGTCCGCGTTTATCTCGTGTACTCTCCCCTGATTGGTTGAAGTGTATATAAGCCTGGTGGGTGGGAGAGCGGGGGGGCTGAAGAAGAGGAAGAAGTGGAAGAAGCGGCGAAGGCGGAGGTTGAAGCCAAGCTGGAAGCTGGGAGTACGCGGAAGCTGGAAGAAGCTGGGAGAAGGGAAGCTGGGAGTGCACAGAAGCTAGGAATAAGAGAAGCGTAGGAGAGGGACTGTGCACAATAAACTTCCAAAGCTTCAGACATTTGTCGTGTCTCTCTCTGCGGCCAGAGGGGGCGCGATATTGCTGTTTTAGGAGTTTTGCTCTACAATGTAGATTCAATTTTAGTTTTCAAATACAAACAATGTTAACATGATTCTGAAAGTCAAAATAATATATTTGCTAGCCTGTATCTTACTCAGTCCTCCATTCTAACCTCCTCATAGGATAGTCAACATTTTTTTCAAGTTTTTCTTTCCTGTGTTTCTTCTGGGAGTAGAGGGAGCAAATAAATGTTTGATTTTTTTATTTCCTCTTTAATAATAACAAAGATAGGTAGCCTATTCTTTTATTCTGCACTTAGCTTCTTCTACACCCTAGTAATGACTTCATGTTATAGAGCTCTTATTCATTTGTTTCTGAAGTCAGCAACATCAGTTGACTGAACCTGTCCATGTCCTGGTGTTGAAGTAGTTCATGTTATCTTACCATTACCTGTATGGCTGCACTGACTGTGCATATGTACATGCTGCTGAATTCCCAAGATAGGGGTGCAGGGTGAAGGGTAAATGCACATGTGCTGTGACTGCTGAGCACCCCTTATGGGGGCTGTCACATCCCACTGCCACCAGTAATACATGAGAATCCTTCCCTGCCATTCTCCAGAGACTTTTTCAACCTTTGGATGTTTTTGAAAATCTAGTGAGTGAAAAATGTTTTCAAGGAGCAATTTTAATTTACTTTTCCTATTGTAAATAATTATCATCTCTTCATGTATTTGAGTGTGTTAATATCTTCTGTCAAGTGTCTGCTTATACTTTTTTGCCTGTTTTGATTTTTTTACCCCTCATTTAAAAACATGTATCCATGCACTAGAGAGTGCCATATTAGCTAGTATCATATGTTCTAGGAATATCATATGCCTGTTACAGGTCTCTTGACTTTTCTTATATGCCAATGTTAATTTTTGCTAGCCACATATGGACACTGCATTGCATGTGGACATCTGCATCATACATAGTCATGTATACCCATACTTCAGGGAGGAATCCATCTATGTATTCTTCAATACACATAAAGCTTCAGGCATTTATTTATTTTCTGGTGTGTATGGAGTTTGGTTTTATTTATGAAGAATCTAATTTTACCTTTTTATAAATCATTAGCCAACACCATTTATCAAGGTTTCGTCTTTGTCGTACTAATTGGAGACACCACATTTCTCATAATCTCCACATGTTTGGGTCCATCTAAAGACACTTCCTTCTGCTTCATTTTTTGTCTGCACCCAGTACCAATATCTCAATTAAAGAAGTTCTAGTCTCTGACAGGGTTGGCTCTCTCATGGTTCCAGCCAGTGATTTATTTGTATGCTGATTTTTCCACATCACTTTCATTATCACCTTGTATACTTCCTGAAAATGAGGTCATTGTGTACTTTTACTGGGATCACATCATGTTCATAATTTGGCATTAAACATCAACATCTTGAGGATAGTAAAGGTCTATTCAAGACCAAGGAAGGTCTGCTGGAGTCTACTGCTGTGTCTTTTGTGTTCTATAGGTACCATCTCTATTAGTTTGCTAAGGCTGCTGTCGCAAAAACACCACAGTCTGGAATCTACAACAACAAACTTATTTTCTCACTGTTCTGGAGACTGAAAGCCTAAGATGAAGGTGTTGGCATGATGGTCTCACCTGAGGTCTCTCTGCTTGACTTGCTGATGGGCATATTCTCAGGGTGTACGCAAAGGCCCTTTTTCCTAGTGTTTCTCTGTGTGTCCTAACCCTCCATCTTATAAGGAGACTAGACAGATTGCATTACAGCTTTACCCTCATGTCCTCAATTTTCCTTAATATTCCTTAAAGAACTTATCTCTAAAAACAGTCGCCTTACATGGCACTTGGGGTATGGGCTTCAGCATGGATTCTGGAGGACTAAACAATTCAGTACGTCATGCCACACACAGGATGTGTTCACTACTTCTTAAATTCACTAAGCATTTTATATTTTCTGCTATTTTTGAAAATGTTTCTCCATTATATGTTGTAACTAGTAATTACACCTACAAAGGTTACTGACATTTTCTTGTTACTTTTATAGTCTACTCTCTGCTTGGATTATCTTGCTGAGTTTGTTTTATCTTTGATGTTTATAGAGATATTTGGTATATAATCACATCACTGACACTGGACAGCTAATTTTTTTTTTCCTTTCCACTGTTTGCTCTTGTGTAATTGCATTGGCTAATCATGAGAGGAGAATGTTAAGAAAGAGCAAAAAACAAATTTCCCTGACTTGTCTTGATGCTGTAGTGTTTCACCCTTAAAAATGATGCTGACTTTAGGATGGAGGTGTACCTACCCATTCCATAGTTGAGTATTTTTGCAGCGTGGGGTTGGGTGGGTGTTGGCATCCTAGTATGAACGTGATTGAATGTCACATACTATTCTAACAAAGAACTTCTCAGAAAAGTCAGAGTTAAAATATAAAACCATACCTTACAAACCAGGGGAGCTATTTAGCAGTGAGGAGACAATGTACCGACTTGGTGTTCAGGGGATGATCAAGTACCACAAGGGCCACATTGATGTTGGTGCCACCACAAGTATTACCTACCAGCCCAAAGTACACTGAACACAGGACACCATGACACAGACTGGGGTTCTCAGAGGGCTGACTTCCTCCTAATGTCACACAGGAAGGTCAGGCCAAGTTTCAGGAGAAGGAAATGTGTGTTTATCAGGAGTCTCCAGGAGACCCAGGAGACTAAGACAAGGACCTTGTGCTGGGTTCTCAGCACTGCTATATTTTTTGTGGTCTGTTTAAATCACAGATGAACAGAATAAATTCCAGAATGTTTCTGGACAAATTAAAGTTAAGGCCACTTATTTGAAGGAAAAAGTCCAGTCTAGTTTAAAAAGTTCCATGATGACAAGTACCTATCTCTCTGATGCTGCAAAATACATGAATCATTATAGAAATCTGATTTGTGCCATCTGAAGACATTTTTAAATAGGATGTTTTTCTGGAGCAGTCCTACTCTGTACCTGTTATCTGGTTTCACTAGTAATAGGGGACCACTGTCAATCCCAAAAGTGCCCCAGCTTGGTCAATAAATAATTTGGTCATCCTTAATATTAGCAATGATGAATGAAATTCAGGAGAGAGATGGATCTGGAAGAGCTGCCAGCCTGGGAAGAAGTAAAAGTGTGCTAGAGAAGGACACATGGATTCAAGGCCTACTGGGCTAACAGGCCAGACACCTCTTCCAGCTATAATTCTGAAGGGTGATGCTGCAGCTCACCTGGGTGACCATCCCCCCATGCTGCTCCTATCATTTTGGCAATATATCTGTTTTCTATGGTGGGGAGAGAAAAGAAGAAGCATCCATACTACACAGGCTGAAGCACTTTCTGTGTGCAATTCTGAGTTCCTGGGTGAGAGATTAACTAACCTAACGAACCAGGCTTTGCCAACTTGGCCTGACTCAGATCACACCTAGGAAGGAAAAGAGGGTGTGGGACACCTTCCTCATACTAATTCTTTCTGCTTTGAGGCTCTTCCTCTCTTATGGGAAACAGGCATATGAGGATGATGACTTTTCTGGAATCATCTCCAGCTTCTTAGAGCACTATTATCTCAGTGCAATGAGGTCACTCCTACCTGGTAACTTTGAAGAATGAGGCTTCCCTTTAAGGAAGAGCTGAACCACTGGTTAATTTAAATTTTAAGAATCCCCTTTAAAAAAGGATTGGAGTGTCAAAACACCCTACTACTAAAGGAAAATAAATATCTCCTTTTACTGGCCTCAAGCGTCCTGAATTTCTTCAAGAACTTTATTCTATATTCACAGCTGGCAATTGGCCCTCTACTACACACAAGCTCCCCCACTGATTTACATCAGCAGGGTCCTTGGATTCCTGTTCCAGTTGCCACTAGTGATCTACTCTGTCCTTAATTATTCTGCTGATCAAACCATCTCAGATTTGGCCAGGGACCTCTCCTTCAAGCTGGCCTCAAGGACTGCCCCATCATCTGCCTCTTAATACCTCACTTTAAAATTAGCTGTTCTTTTTCCTAGTTTATAGCCACAGGGTTTACATTCCAAAAGCATTTATCCCTAGTCATTTACTAACTTGACTATCTTAAATTAAAAATCAATCCGCTATACCACCATCCACTGGGGAAAGATCCAGGGGTTCACAGAAAAAACATCACTGCTACAACTGGCTGTCTACATATATGACCTGTTTCAGTCACTTGGTGTTTCAAGAAGGCATTAGTATACATGGCACACACACACACACACACACACAGGTATCAATGATGAGACTGAAACAGGACATGTTTGTATGGATGTATATGTGTGTGTATACACAGGCACACACACACATATATATATGATATCAATATGGAGCTTTTTTTGATTTTCAAAATTTCTCTTTTTCTTTAGCCATATTTTTAATCTTTAGTATTTGCTAGCTGGCTGGTAGATTCAGTCCTATGAACACCTATGAACAAAATATGGGAGACAATTAACTTACAAAAGGAAAGGATTTTTTTGGCCCATGGATTTCCTCTGGAGTTACAGTCCCTGGTTGGTAGGCCCATCAGGCCTTTGTTGAGGTGGAAGTGCAGGGAAGAAGAGAGCTCACCTGAGGATCCAGAGGTCAGAGTGAGTGAGGAAAAAGCCATACCAGATGTCCTTCAAGGGCATGGAAGGGGAATAACCTGAGTGACCTGAAGTCATCCCACTAGGCCCACCTCTTAAAGGCTCTAGCACCTCCCAAGAAGAGTGACATGGGGACCTAGTGTTTAATATATGGGACTCTAGTGTCAGTCAGCATCCCAAACATAGTGTACCATCAGGGCAGACACAGCTATTGTTTGCAATATTTTTGAATCAGCAGTCAATGCAGAGGATCAACTGCACATAAGAATCCATAGATAGCCCATTAACTGTAAGGAGCCCAAATCTTCCCACTTTACTTAGTCAAAATTATTATTTCCATTTGTTTTCCTTGGTCAACTTCTTTAATAACACTTTCCTACCTTCTAGCTCTACCTATAAACTGATTTAAATTCTTGGTACAGCAAAATATATACACACAAACACCACCATATAGACTGGAACACAAGTCCAGCTGTGTGAGAATGAAGAGTTTTGTAGGTGCCCTCAGGCTTATAAGTGAGGTACACCTTTGTTATTCAACTAAGCACACTGCTGGAGACACACACCAGGCTTTCTTAAGCAGGCACAGTTCCTGCGGCATCATCTGTGTGGTATGAATGTCTGAATAAAGAGAAATTGTGATATATGTAAACACGTAACTCATTTTAATTTTTACAGTTAATGCTAATTAATCCCAAATTTTCAAAATTGTTGTAATGAACACAGGTTGCAATCTCATTTACAATATCAATGATCAGACCCTGAGCTGGCAGTACTCAAGCTTTATGGAAAACTCAATATTTTCTCCCTACCCTCCAAATGCACACAGAGCCCATCAACCCTTGCGTGTGAAAATTCATTTAGTATCCTAACTTAACCTAAAATCCTAGCTCAGCAACATAGACCCTGCAGAGTGTTAGAGTGTCTCCCACATGACCATGTGACCGACTGGGAGCTGAGGCTCTATGCCCTGCCTACCACCAGGAATGTATCCTACTGCATATCACCAGCAAAGTAAAATATCAAAACCAAAAATGAGGGATGATCCAAGATGGCGGACTAGAGGGTAACTGCATCTCCAGTCGCTCCAGAAACCAGGAGTTAAGAAGGGGAGGCATTGAGAGTCTCAGACTAAAATAGAGCCACAGATGAGTCTGCCCACTGGGTAAAGTTTGGCCCGGGTGGCAGGCCCAGATAGAGGTGGCTTATCAGAGCAGGGCAGGGCAGCTAGAGTCTTTCACAGGCAGCCCTGCAAACTCCAGCGGTGGGCCCCTCCCACATAGCCAGCTTCTCCAGGTTCTCAGAGCAGGGCCCCTAGTGAGAGCCTTTCTGATCAGAACAAGCTCCAAGTCCCGGAGCCAGTGTGGCGTGCTCTGGCCCGCAAGCGGCTTCAGGGACCAGGACAGGGCAGCCAGAGACTTCCCCAAGCATCCTGGCCCCCTGTGGTGGGAGGTGCCTTTCAAGGCTAGCTTCTTGGAGCAGACCGCCCAGTGAGAGCCTTTCTACATAGAGCCAGCCACAAGTCCCTGAGCCAACGAAGAGCTTTGATCCACAAGCAGCCTCTGGGATCAGGGCAGGGCAGCCAGAGACTTCTCCAGGTGGCTCTGCCAACTCAGGCCACAGACTCTTTCCACAGGGTGATCCAAGATGGCAGCCTAGGGGTGACTGCATCTCCAGTCGATCCAGAACCCAGGAGTTAAGAAGGGGAGGCATTGAGAGTCTCGGACTAAAATAGAGTCACGGGTGAGTCTGCCCACTGGGTAAAGCTCGGCCTGGGTGGCAGGCTCAGATAGAGGTGGCTTATCAGAGCAGGGCAGGGCAGCTAGAGTCTTCCACAGGCACCCCTGCACACTCCGGCGGTGGGCCACTCCCACACAGCCAGCTTCTCCAGGTTCTCGGAGCAGGCCCCCTAGTGAGAGCCTTTCTGATCAGAACAAGCTCCAAGTCCCAGAGCCAGCGTGGCATGCTCCAGCCCACAAGCAGCTTCAGGGACCAGGACAGGGCAGCCAGAGACTTCCCCAAGCAGCCTGGACCCCTGTGGTGGGAGGTGCCTTTCAAGGCTAGCTTCTCGGAGCAGACTGCCCAGTGAGAGACTTTCTACATAGAGCCAGCCACAAGTCCCAGAGCCAACAGAGAGCCTCAATTCACAAGCAGCCTCTGGGATCAGGGCAGGGCAGCCAGAGACTTTTCCAGGCAGCTCTGCCCACTCAGGCTGCAGGCTCTTTCCATGGGGCAATCCATGATGGCAGCCTAGAGGGTGACTGCATCTCCAGTTGCTCCAGAACCCAGGACTCAAGAAGGGGAGGCATTGAGAGACTTGGACAAAAATAGAGTCACGGGGTGAGTCTCCCCCACTGGGCAAAACTTGGCCTGGGTGGCAGGCACAGATAGGGGTGGCTTATCAGAGCAGGGCAGGGCAGCTAGAGTCTTCGCCAGGTAGCCTTCCACACTCCAGTGGTGGGCTCCTCCCACACAGCCAGATGCACGGTGCAGGCCCCCAGTGAGAGGCTTTCCAAACAGAGCCAGCTCCAAGCCCTGGAACCAGTAAGGGGCTAAGGGCAGCTTTCTTTGGAAGCACTGCATTATCAAGTTCCTCCAAGACTTCAGGCTACTGAAGGCTGGGAGGTGATACACTGGAAATCTACCAGGACACTATAAGCCAATAGAGGAAATCTGCAATATCTCAGGGTCCCACTGATAGCTGACCAATATGAGAAAACAAGGGAACAAAATGTCCCAAACAAACCTAGATACTACATCAATAAAACCCAATGACAGCACAGCAGAAGGAATGTCAGAAAGGGAGTTCACAATGTACATAATTAAAACAATCAGGGAAGCAAATGAGGAGATGAAAGAGCAAATGCAGGCATTGAAGGAGGAGATGAAAGAGCAAATGCAGGCATTAAATGATCACACCAATCAACAGTTAAAAGACCAAATACGGGAAGCAAGAGATCATTTCAATAAAGAGTTAGAGATACTGAAAAAAAAAGAAAACTGAAATCCTTGAAATGAAGGAAACTATAAACCAAGTTAAAAACTCCATAGAAAGCATAACCAATAGGATAGAACACCTGGAAGACAGAACCTCAGACATTGAAGACAAAATATTTAATCTTGAAAGCAAAGTTGGCCAAACAGAGAAGATGGTAAGAAATCATGAACAGAATCTATAAGAATTATGGGATATCTTGAAAAGGCCAAATTTAAGAATTATTGGGATTGAGGAAGGCTTAGAGAAACAAACCAAAGGAATGAAGAATCTATTCAATGAAATAATATCAGAAAATTTCCCAAATCTGAAGAATGAAGTGGAAAACCAAGTAAAAGAGGCTTATAGGACTCCAAATATACAAAATTAAAACAGACCCACACCAAGGCACATTATTATGAAAATACTGAACATACAAAATAAAGACAGAATTTTAAAGGGCGTGAGAGAAAGAATCAAATTACATTCAGAGGGAAACCAATAAGAATATCAGCAGATTTTTCAATCCAGACCCTAAAAGCTAGAAAGGCCTGGAACAACATTTACCAAGCCCTGAAATAAAACGGATGCCAACCAAGAATCTTATACCCAGCAAAACTTACCTTCAAATTTCATGATGAAATAAGATCCTTCCATGATAAACAAAAGCTAAAGGAATTTACAAAAAGGAAGCCAGCATTACAGAACATTCTCAGCAAAATATTCTATGAGGAAGAGATGAAAAACAATGATGCAAATCAGCAACAGGAGGCACTAGTCTAAAGGAATAGCCAAATAAAGGAGAAACCAAATCGTGTCAAAAAACAAATATGAGTCAAATGACTGGGAATACAAATCATATCTCAATAATAACCCTGAATGTTAATGACCTGAACTCATCAATCAAAAGTCATAGACTGGCAGATTGGATTAAAAAGAAAAATCCAACAATATGCTGCCTGCAAGAGATTATTCTCATAGAAAGAGATACCAATAGACTAAAGGTGAAAGGATGGGGAAAAACATACCATGCACACGGACACAGCAAAAAGATTGGAGTATCCATCCTCATTTCACATAATGTGGACTTCAAGCCAAAACTAGTCAGAAGGGATAAAGAAGGACATTACATGCTGCTTAAGGGAAGGATAAATCAGCAAGACATAACAATCATAAATATCTATGCCCCGAACATTGGTTCATCCACGTACATCAAACAAATCCTTCTCAATACCAGATATCAAATAGACCACAACACAATAATACCAGGTGATTTTAACACACCTCTCTCACCACTGGATAGATCTTCCAAACAAAAATTGAATAAAGGAACCATAGATCTCAATAACACAATCAACAATTTAGACTTGACCAATTTATAAAGAATATACCATCCAACAAAGAACGAATACACCTTTCTCTCAGTAGCACATGGATCCTTCTCTAAAATAGACCATATTTTGTGCCACAAAGCTACTGTTAGCAAATACAAGAAGATAGAGATACTACCTTGTACTCTATCAGATCATAATGGATTGAAATTAGAAATAAATGACAGATTAAAAAACAGAAACTTCTCCAATACCTGGAGATTAAAGAATACACTATTATATGATGAATGGATAATAGAAGACATCAGGAGGGAAATAAAAAATTCTTAGAAGTAAACGAGAACAAGGACACATCATATCAAAATCTCTGGGACACTATGAAAGCAGTACTTAGAGGAAGATTTATTTCATGGGGCGCATTCAAAAAAAGAAGTAGAAATCAACAAATAAACAACTTAACACTACAGCTCAAAGCCCTATAAAAAGAAGAGCAGACCAATACCAAAAGTAGTAGAAGACAGGAAATAGTTAAAATCAGAGCCGAAATCAACAAAATTGAAACAAAAGAAACAATTGGAAAAATTAACAAAATAAATAGTTGGTTCTTTGAAAAAATAAACAAAATTGATAAACCCTTAGCCACACTAACAAAAGAAAGAGGGAGAAAACTCAAATTACTAAAATTCGGAATGAACAAGGAAATATCACAGCAGACACGAGTGAAATAAAAAACATAATTAGAAGCTATTTTGAAAATCTGTACTACAAAAAAACAGAAAATCTCGAAGACATCAACAAATTTCTAGAGACATATGAATTACCTAAACTGAACGAGGAGGACGTACACAACTTAAATAAATCAATTTCAAGCAATGAAATAGAAGAGGTCATCAAAAGCCTACCAACAAAGAAAAGTCTGGGACCAGATGGGTTCTCAGCCGAGTTCTACAAAACCTTTAAAGAAGAGCTCATTCCAATACTCCTCAAACTATTCCATGAAATAGAAGAGGAGGTTATTCTCCCAAACTCGTTCTATGAAGCTAATATCACCCTGATACCTAAACCAAACAGAGACACATCTAGGAAAGAAAATTTTAGACCAATATCCTTAATGAACATCCACACAAAAATTATCAACAAAATTTTAGCAAATCACATAAAAACATATATTGAAAAGATAGTGCACCACGATCAAGTGGGTTTTATCCCAGGGATTCAAGGATGGTTCAACATTCGGAAATCAATAAATGTCATTCACCATATCATTAGACTTAAAGTTAAGAATCACATGATTATTTCAATAGATGCAGAAAAAGCATTTGATAAAATACAGCATCTCTTCCTGCTCAAAATACTAGAAAAAATTGGGGTAGTGGGAACATTCCTTAACATTATAAAGGCCATCTACGCTAAGCCCATGGCGAATATCATTCTAAATGGTGAAAAACTGAAAGCGTTCCCCCTAAAAACTGGAACAAGGCAGGGATGCCCTCTTTCACCACTTCTATTCAACATCGTCCTTGAGACACTAGCCAGAGCAATTAGACAAACCAAAGAAATTAAAGGGATACAAACTGGAAAAGAAGAACTCAAACTATCCCTGTTCACTGATGACATGATTATATATTTAGAGGAACCTGGAAATTCCACCAGAAAACTTTTAGAACTCATAAGTGAATTCAGTAAAGTAGCAGGTTACAAGATCAATGCTCATAAATCCAATGCATTTTTATACATAAGAGATGAATCTTCAGAAAGAGAAATTAGGAAAACTACCCCATTCACAATAGCATCGAAAAAAATAAAATACTTTGGAATCGATCTCACAAAAGAGGTGAAAGACCTCTACAATGAGAACTGCAGAACACTAAAGAAAGAAATTAAAGAAGGCTTAGAAGATGGAAAGATCTCCCATGTTCCTGGATAGGCAGAATTAATATTGTCAAAATGGCCATACTACCTAAAGTGCTATAATGCAATTCCTATTAAAATTCCAATGATGTACCTTGCAGAAATAGAGCAAGTAATTATGAACTTCATCTGGAAGAATAAAAAACCTAGAATAGCTAAAGCAATCCTCAGTAGAAAGAGTGAAGCAGGGGTATCGCAATACCAGATCTTCAACTCTACTACAAAGCAATAGTAACAAAAACAGCATGGTATTGGTACCAAAATAGAAAGGTGGATCAGTGGTACAGAATAGGGGACACGGACACAAACCCAAATAAATACAATTTTCTCATACTTGACAAAGGGGCCAAAAATATGTAATGGAGAAAAGATAGCCTCTTCAACAAATGGTGCTGGGAGAATTGGAAATCCATATGCAACAGAATGAAACTAAACCCATATCTCTCACCATGCACAAAACTAAATTCAAAATGGATTAAGGATCTCGGAATCAGACCAGAGATCTTGCATCTTATAGAAGAAAAAGTAGGTCCAGAGCTTCAACATGTCGGCTTAGGACCAGACTTCCTCAACAGGACTCCCATAGCACAAGAAATAAAAGCAAGAATCAACAACTGTGATAGATTCAAACTAAAAAGCTTTCTCTCAGCAAAGGAAACTATCAGCAATGTGAAGAGAGAGCCTACAGAGTGGGAGAATATCTTTGCCAACCATACTTCAGATAGAGCGCTAATTTCCAGAATCTATAAAGAACTCAAAAAACTCTACACCAAGAATACAAATAATCCAATCAACAAGTGGACTAAGGAAATGAATAGACACTTCACAGAAGAAGATCTACAAGCAATCAACAAACATATGGAAAAATGTTCAACATTTCTAGTTAATAAGAGAAATGCAATTCAAAACCACCCTAAGATTCCATCTCACCCCAATTAGAATGGCGATTATCAAGAATACAAGCAACAACAGGTGTTGGTGAGGATGTGGGGAGAAAGGTACACTCATACATTGCTGGTGGGGCTGCAAATTAGTGCAGTCACTCTGGAAAGCAGTGTGGAGATTCCTTAGAAAACTTGGAATGGAACCACCATTTGACCCAGCTATCCCACTCCTTGGCCTATACCCAAAGGACTTAAAATCAGCATATTACAGAGATACAGCCACATCAATGTTCATAGCTGCTCAGTTCACAATAGCCAGATTGTGGAACCAACCTAGATGTCCTTCAACTGATGAATGGATAAAGAAACTGTGGTATATATATACAATGGAATATTACTCAGCCATAAAGAAAGATAAAATTATGGCATTTGCAGGCAAATGGATGAAACTGGAGAATATCATGCTAAGTGAGATAAGCCAATCTCAAAAAAACAAAGGACAAATCATATCACTAATAAGTGGATGATGACCCATAATGGGGGGTGGGAGAGGTTAGGGTTAGAGTTAGGGTTAGGGAGGGGGCAAGCATGGAGGACGGAAGGACTGTATAGAGGGAAAAGAGGGGTGGGAGGTGTGGGGGGGAAGGGAAAAAATAACAAAATGAATCAAACAGCATTACCCTATGTAAATTTATGATTACACAAATGGTATGCCTTACGCCATGCACAAACAGAGAAACAACATGTATCCCATTTGTTTACAATAAAAAAAAAAGAATGTCAGCAAGCTCAAGAGTATCACTATAAAGATGAAAACTGAAATTACAGAGTGTTAAGCTCAGGCTTAGTACAGTGTTTTGAGCTGATTAAATTCAAAGTGCAAATGACAATGGTCAAGAACCATGTGGAAAACATTAAAAAAGGCCAATGCTAGGAAGTCTCTTTGAAGGTAATTTAGTAGCAGCAGATAGCAACAGAATGGTCTTCTCAATACAACAGTCAGATGACTGACTTCACCACCACTGGCATTTACTTTGTTAAATAAAAAGAAAAACCTCCATTTAATTCAACCACTAATAAGTAGCCTTGGTCCCCAAAGCTAGTTTAAGCCCAGGAGAACAGTCACCTGCCACATCACAGTAGGATCAGTGTCTTCAGATGCTCCTGGAACATTCTGTGTCCTCAAAGTGTCCAAACACATGGTAAACAAAATTCCTAACATTTTCTATATTCCCAAAGCTGTATTTGTTCAGTGATGGTCAAAGAGGTGCCTTTCCACCACACCACTCCTCATGCTCCTCCATTGTTACTAACAGTCATGAATCTAAGCCTCTGCAAAGTGTTTTCATAACTCAGTTTCCCCACGTGATTATTTTACACTATTTTATTTGTAACAAAATAAATGGCATAAGTTGAGGAAAAACTACAATTGCTTAAATCAATATAAAAATTTTTGGTCAAAGAAACTGAGGGCAAAAATATGCAAAAAAACAATGACAAAATTTGCATTTGAGCCAAATTTAAAAAAACATGTTTGTCTTTCTCCCCCACTTTCCTACCCACCTGAAGATGCTTTATAACATCAGCACACTAATCTTAATGAATACTGGCAGAAGGAAAAATCTGGAAAGAACAAGTCAATTTTATATTTGTCTCCAAACACAAAATTCAAAATGTCACATGACCAACTCTATAGTATCTCTTTTCAGTACTAGACAACCTCACCCAGGCACCTGGGTCTGACACCTTACCTGGACACTCAGCGAGGGGACATCAGAGTCACAGCAAAGCATGACTGTACTGCATGATCCACCTGTGGAATCTTAGAAAGTCGAAGGTAAGGAAGGGAGAAAGCAGTGGAGGGTACCAAAGGCTGAAGAGGGGACAGGTGAAAAAGACAGTTTCCAAACAGGAAGAACAGTTCTGTGATATCCTGCACAGCATAGCAACCGCAGTTAATAATGTAAATTTCAAAATCAATAATGAAGTGGATTTTAAATCTCACTACAAAAAATGACAATGATGGGAAATGATGGACATGCTAATTAGGGCTTGATTTTTCCACAAGGTACACATGTATGGAAACATCACACATCACATTGTCTAAAAAGATCTATAATTATTATTTATTAATTTAAAAATTTGCACTTTAACACATTCTGAGATGATGATACTGCCATCAGTAGCAGACCACAATTTGAAAATTACTACTCTAAACTTTCCAGATACTCAAGACTTCTGTTGCTTTTTTCTGAATAGTTGCTGGGAATTCTCCAGAAAACCAGTTTGAGAGACTAATAAGCTAAGTATCTTATGCTTAAATTGCTATACTCATGTTCAAAATAGGTTTTAAAGTAATTTCATTGTAGAGTAGTGCATTTACAGATTAGAATTGCATACTCCCTTTTTCCTGTTTTACAGAAACAATAACCAGGTGTGCTCCAGGAGAGAAAGGGGTGGATTTGGCCTGGCTTCTAACCACCAGGTACAGGGGCTACTTTATAGCAGTCTCTATTCCAAGTTTTATGTCAGGGACTAATATGACAAAGTAAAATCTTGATGTGTTCAAATTAAATAGATCTTAGCCTCAATCTCAAAACTTCTCTAGACCTGTTTTGTGCATGGCTCCCAAAACTTTTAGGTAAAGAAAAGTTGAAATGACATTTGCAGAATTGCAAAATACCTATTTTAGTAAGTTTCCCACCTCCTCCTTATCATTTTATCATACCATGTAAATTGCTAAGAGTAAAAAAATTACCTCAGTATCAGTTTTACTTTTAATCTTCATCAGCACTGAAATGATCAAAGAAGGGCAGTGGATGGTAAGACAATATATATGAACAGTAAATTCATCTCTAAAAAGAGGGGCAAATGACCATACAGACAAGTCAGAACCAGCATTTTCATTTTACAGTAAACATCAATTGAACAATGCAAGTCACTGAAAATAGAGATGTTCTCATGGCCTCCAACCTCATGAGGCTTTAATCATGGTCTTATGGAGAAGCCCAAGGGTGATCCCAGAAGTGAAAAGCACCAGGAGGAAACTCAGGCTGCTGTGACACAGGCATGACCTATCTGGACTACGGAGAAGGTATTAAGAGGCTGCCCAAGTAACTGACCCATTAAGATCAGATGCCAAGGACAGAGTGAGCTGAACAGAAAGGGAGGAGAGAGGTATGAAGGTAGAGGAAAAGAGCACCAGGTATCCCCACAGAACACACAATACACAGACATGAATAGCAAGAAAGGAAACTGGGAGGGAAGGCAGGACACACTGTGCAGAGCTCCAGCAAGACTGGGGAGCAGGAGGGTGACTGGATCCTACAGCACAGAGAACCCAAGGGTGATGAGCAGGAGGAAGGCAATGACCTCCTGTAGTGCTCGCTGAAAACTGAGGCTGGGACCAGGTAGTGGGTAGGGCACACACACAGTACTTTCCAGTAGTGGATCCTGTCTTCAGAACATTTTTCAGGTCAAAACAGCTCTCCTTTCCACGTGTCTGACACACAGGTCACTTAATCCATGAGAGTCTTAGTTTTATTACATATTCATGACTAAAATCTTCCCTCTGTAACCTGGAAAGTCACCATAGGAATCAAAACACCATTGACCTAAATATTTGCAAATCTTACTTAGACCCTGCTTTTCATTCTCTCAAACTCTTAGCTCCATTTTAATTCCTAACTAAAGAGGACTATGTGATCCTATGTTAATCTTTGTGAATTTTAAAAAAAATTCCAGCATATCTGGCATAACAAGCAGTAAAGAACATCTATATTTGAGTTAATAGGGAGAATATGGCAAGGTTGTTTGGATAAAAGCAACTATCTTCTTAGCATAGAACAACTGTAACAATACAACTTTCAAAGATATGATAAAAATGACTACCTAGAAATACATCTATGAGAAGATGTGAAGAAAACTTAAATAATATTAAATAACAATATGCTCCAGAACATAATTATGTCAATCCTCCTCAGATGGTATAAATTCAATTTCAATAAATACTCAGAGGGTTCTTCATAGAATTAGACAAATGGAAAATGGATCATCTAGAATCACAAAATTATAATGTTGAATGAGTGTAATAAGTTTGTTGCAAAAGGAAATGCTAATATTATATAGCATTCTAAAGCATACAACATAATAGTATGTGTTGTCATGGATATATACATATATCATAAGAGTATAAAATATGCACAAAATTATGAACATCAAATTCAGAGTAGTGGTCAGAGAACAAGGACAAAGGTTTCAGTTGTGTGTAGTGTGTCATCAAACACAGTGGTGAATACAAAGGAGTTTATAAATTATTCCCTAGTCTTTAAATACTCTTTATATACCTTTTTAAAAAACAATATTTTTGAAAACATTTTACTTGAAAACCATGTTATTACATGATTTGGCTCAGTAGTTTCTAAACACCAATCCAATGACAATGCCAGCAATACCTGAAGTACTTGTTAAAACAGATTACTAGCTATCCCAGGGTCAGGAATTCTAGAAGGGGAACCCTGTGATTCTACTGCACATTCACCTTTAGAAAACCTTCCTGACCATTAACTATTAACATCCATTCCCTCAACAAAATTGACTTCAATCTGACAATGAGATACTTAAATGCTTCAATATCAAATCTTTCAATTGACCCAATTGTCTAGAACATGAATTCTAACTTGAGGGCAAAACTAAAATTTAAAAAGATAGAGCTTCTTCAGGACCCTGGCCCACCCACACCACATGCAGACTCTGCACCTATCTACAATGCATTCAGAAGCTGGTATAGTCAACTTGGATTATCCCCAAAGCATAAGCCGCCATCTTTAGGTGGGGAAGCTCCCATCCTGAGACACCTGCTGGAAACTACAAGCTCACTGTCAGGTGAGTTATTGAAAATTGCAGGGTCACCATAAGCCTATGGGGGGAATCTCCATACCTAAGATCTGAACTGCTAGAGGGGGGAAGGTACATGAACAACATGAAGAAACAAAGAAGAAAGTGCCTCAAACAAACCAAGATGCTATATTAATAGAATCCAATGATAGCATAGTAGAAGAAATGTCAGAAAAAGGAGTTCAGAATGCACATAATTAAAATGATCTGCAAAGCAAAGGATGGTAAGAGAGAAAATGCAGGCCCCAATAAACAGTTAAAAAAGCAAATGCATGAAGCAAAAGATCATTTAAACAAAAAGAGATTCAGAAGAAAAAAAACCTTAAAATGAAGAAAGCGATAAATCAAACTAAAACCTCAATAGAAACATCACCAACAGACTAGATCACTTGGAAGAAAAAACCTCAGACAATGAAGACAAAATATTTAATCTTGAAAATAAATTTGCCCAAACAGAGACAATGCAAAGAAATCATGAATGGAACCTCCAAGAAGTATGGAATATCATGAAAAGCCCAAATTTAACAATTTTTGGAATTGAGGAAGACACAAAATACAAACCAAAGGAATTCAATGAAATAATGAAATAATGAAATAATGTCAGAACATTTAACAAATCTGAAGAATGAAAGGAAAAATCATATAAGAGAGGCTTATGGAACACCAAATGTACAAAATTACAACAGATCCACAACAAGGGTCATAATAGTGAAAATGCCTAATGAAATAATGAAATAATGTCAGAACATTTAACAATCTGAAGAATGAAAGGAAAAATCATATAAGAGAGACTTATGGAACACCAAATGTACAAAATTACAACAGATCCACAACAAGGGTCATAATAGTGAAAATGCCTAACATCCAAAATAAAGATAGAATTTAAAAGGCTGCAAGAGAAATGCACCAGTTTGCATATAGGGGGAAACCAATACAGATATCAGCAGATTGTTCAGCCAAGACCCTAAAGGTTAGAAGAGCCCAGAAAGAACATATTTCAAGGTCTGAAAGAATGTGGATGCCAACCAAGAACCATTTACCCAGAAAAACTAAACTTCAGATTTGATGACAAAATAAAATCATTTATGATAAAAGTTAAAAGAATTTATGAATATAAAGCATGCATTCAGAACATTCTCAGCAAGATATTCCATGAGGAGGAAATGAAGTACAACAATGTAAGTCAGCAACGGGAGGAACTACCCTAAGGGAAAAGCTAATCAAAGGAGAAACCAAGTTGAGTTCAAAATGAAAAATAAGCCAAAATGACCAGGAATACAAATCAATAATAACCCTGAATATTAATGACCTAAACTCAATAATCAAAAGACATAGATTAGAAGATTGGATTTACAAAAAAAAAAAAAAACTTGATAATATGTCACCTTCAAGAGACTCACATCCATAGACAAAAGGTGAAAAATAACATCCATAGACAAAAGACATCCATAGACAAAAGGTGAAAAAGAATGGGGAAAAATATACCATGCACATGGAATCAGTAAAAAAGTGAAGGTGTCTATCCTTGTATCAGATAAGGCAGACTTCAAGCCAAGTTAGTCAGAGGGATAAAGAAGAATATTTCTTACTGCTTAAGGTAAACATGAACCTTCAAGACATAACAATCATAAATATTTATGCCCCAAGCAATGGAGTATCAATGCATGTCAAACAAATCCTTCTCAATTCCAGGAACCAAATAGATCACAGCACAATAATACTAGGTAACTTTAACACATCAGTCTCACCACTGGATATATCTTCCAAACAAAGACTGGCCAAAGAAACCATAGAACTAAATATCACAATCAATAATTTAGGCTTAGCAGACATAAATAGAATATTCCATCCATCAATGAGCAAAAGCACTTTCTTCTCAGCAGCACATGGATCCTTCTCTAAAACAGACCATATATTATGCTACAAAGCAACCTTTAGTAAATGCAAAATAACAGAGATACTACCTTGTATTCTATCAGATCATAATCAAAAGAAATTAGAAATCAATGATATAATGTAATAAGTGGAGAATAAATAATATGCTACTGAATGAAGCATGGATAACAGAAGACATCAGGGAGGAGATAAAAAATTCTTAGAGATAAACGAGAACAACAGTATAACATATAAAAAATTCTGGGACACTATGAAACCAGTACTAATCAGAAAATTAATTGCATGGAGCATATTCAATAAAAGAATAAAAGTCAACAAATAAATGACCTAACAATACATCTCAAAACCCTAGAAAAAGAAAACAACAACATCAAAAATAGTATAAGACAGGAAATAATTAAAATCAGAACTGAAATCAATAAAACTGAAATGTTGGGGGCTGTGTCATGCTGATGGTGCTAGAACGGTGCCTGATCACATCGGCAGTGAGGAGGTTAATTGACATAAGCACACTCAGGTGATTTATTGTCCATGTACACAATGCATGCATATGTGTTCTCAAGCACTCCTAATCATGCCTGCTCGGACATCTTGCTTCTTGCCTAATCTTTGCATAAGAGGCGAGGCCCTACTCTCCGCCTCCTGGAGGTGATATAAGCAGACCGTAGGCGGAGGACAGAGCGTGAGAGTAAGGACAGCAGCAAGCAGAGAAAAGTGGCAAGCAGAGAGAAGCAGTGCACCTTTAACACATACTCCTAGCACCCACCTTTAGTTCACAGGATGCAGGATGCATCTTTAAGAAGAAGCTGCAGAAGCCTAAGAAGAAATAGATCTCTGATAAGCATAGAAGCCTTTCTTTCTCTATGTTTCTCTCAGTCTCTCTCCCCTCAAAGATTCTTTCTTATGGAAAAGTCTTTCTCTCTCTCCCTAAGAAAAGCCTTTCTTCCTCTATAGCCCAGGGAACAAGCAAATAAGTGAGAAAGCAGCCCAATAAAGAAAGATAGTAAAAGTAGTTCATTTCCAGTCCACCACTCATAAAGACCCGCACAAATTGTTGCTGCAGGTGGAGACAAATACCTGCGGATTTGGTACCACAAAGAGCCAGTGACAAATGGTGGCCCGTATGGGGAGGGAAATAAACAACAACCTTAGGGGGAAAAAGAAAATCAGCATGGTGGGGAAAGTAAACTGAAGAAGTCTGCCTCCGGGAATAGGTACAACAGGGAAAGTAAGAAACTTGCAGGAGTTTCTGGTCAGAGCAGTTTAAGGGCAAGGGATAATAGGAAAAGATCACAAAGGGCATAAGAGTGAAGTGCAAGAAAGTGTGTATTTTGTGTTACTTGTGTGTTTGTCATAACAGAAGGTTTAATGGAAGGTTCCCCTAGTGAGGGAGCGTAATGAGAAAGTTCCCCTAGTGAGGGAGCGTAATGGAAGATTCCCCTAGTGAGGGAATGGTAATGGAAGATACCCCTAGTGAGGGAATGTTAACAGAAGATTCCCCTAGTGAAGAAATGTACGTCCTATAGTAATGTGTATTTTGTATCATTTGTGTGTTTGTACTACTATTAGTGTGGCCTTTGTATCACATATTCAAACTCTAACAGATATAAGCCCAGGCTTTATAGAAGAAAAGCTGCTCAGTGTGCCACAGGGGGATCTTCATAAACAGGATCTAATAGCAACAGAAAAGAACTCTTAAAGAGAACAAAGTGAGGAAGAATTGAGTGGTAGTAACCTAGAAAACAATTACTCAGAAAATTTAAGAACAAGGGAAAAAGGAGAGAGCTAAATCTAATACAAAAACCCCCAAAAGGAATAACCAAGTGGCAGTGAAAACTTAAGAACAAGGGGAAAAGGTAGGAGAAAGCTAAACCTAATACAAAGAGCTTGAAAATTTGTAGAACCTGCCCATATTAGAGGAACAAATTAGAGATACTATCAACCATTAGGAAAAACTTTAAAGAGGCAGTTAAGCCTGGAAACATGTATGCAGAGTAGTGTTATCTGGAGGACAATGTCTAATTGGAGAGCTTAGTGGCGAGACATAGCTGTTGAAACTGCTTCCAGAAATGTAGTAGCAAGGTTTCCTGGTAGAAATATTGATATGCTGATAGAAGGCCAATGTGCTTTAATAGATACTCAGAATCAATATGATCCTGGAGTGTATGCACAGATACATACAGCAGCAAAGAGACAATGCTCTAACAAAGGATAAGAGATAGCTATAGTAAAATCTGTTACACCTTGTGCCCCAGGTCTTTGCCCAAAGTGCAGAAGGGGAAAACATTAGGTTAACAAGTACAAATTAGTTACTGTTGTTGAGGGAAAGATGTTGCCAAATCATTTAAGAAACAGGGCACAGAAATCTTCAACTCAAGGCCCACAAAGTGGAAGCAGCTGTCATAGCCCTTGTAGAGTTTAAGGAGTAACACATCTTTTTGCTGATAGTGATTGCATCACTCGGGCAATTCCCAAATTGAAATTGGCAGAACCCATAGCCCCTCATAAGGTGATTTAACCACTCAGATGATTTTCTTCTTTTTCTCAGTAAAGCAAGCTGCTTATTTTCATCCTGTGTAACTCACTTCTAATTCCTCATGTTGATACCTTACCTTTAAAGAGGGTTTATAAGTAAAGGGAAGTGCACTGACCAGAAGGTTAATGGAGTTAATATTGAAAAATGTACAGAGGGTGAAACGATTGTTTTTTCAGCACAATGTGGCACCAAATTTGGGTGATACTTAGGTTTCACACTAATAAGCTTGGGTATGCTTGTGTTAATTCTATTCTACATTTACAAACGCCTCAAAGTCAGTCAACAGGCTCATAATGTGATCATAAAACAGGCCATGGCTGCCCTTGAAGCAAAACAATCTCCCAGTATATGACTTAGTATGCTGGATTGGTAGTCAAAGACGGGTAACATTCATGGGGAGCTCATACCAGACTAAGACAGGAAATGAGGGCTAGGGCCTCATTGTCCAATAATGGGTAAGGATGTTGCTCTGCCATGGACAACCTAAGACAGACACGATCCCTGCCAGCATTTTTTTCATTTTATATAAAGAAGGGGGAATTGTTGGGGGCTGTGCCATGTGGACGGTGCTAGAACAGCACCTGATCACATCTGCAGTGAGGAGGTTAATTGACATAAGCACACTCAGGTGATTTATCATCCATGTACACAATGCATGCGCATGTGTTCTCGAACACTCCTAATCGTGCCTGCTCGGACATCTAGCTTCTTGCCTAATCTTTGCATAAGAGGCGAGGCCCTACTCTCCACCTCCTGGAGGTGATATAAGCAGGCCGTAGGCAGAGGGCAGAGCGTGACAGTAAGGAGCAGCAGCAAGCAGAGAAAAGCGGCAAGCAGAGAGAGAAGCTGCGAGTAGGGGCAGTGGCAAGCAGAGAGAAGCAGCACACCTTTAGCACATACTACTAGCATGCACCTTTAGTTCACAGGATGCAGGATGAATCTTTAAGAAGAAGCTGCAGAAGCCTAAGAAGAAATAGATCTCTGATAAGTGTAGAAGCCTTTCTTTCTCTATGTTTCTCAGTCTCTCTCCCCTCAAAGATTCTTATGCAAAGTCTCTCTCTCTCTCTCCCTAAGAAAAGCTTTTCTTCCTCTATAGCCCAGGGAACAAGCAAATAAGTGAGAAAGCAGTCCAATAAAGAAAGATAGTAAAAGTAGTTCATTTCCAGTCCACCACTCATAAAGACCCACACAAATTGTTGCTGCAGGCAGTGACAAATACCCGCAGATTTGGTACCGCAAAGAGCCAGTGACACTGAAACAAAAAACAATTCAAAAAATTGACAAAACCAAAAGTAGTTTCTTTGAAAAAGTAAACAAAATTGATATAAATCTTAGCCACACAAATGAGGAGAAAACTCAAATTACTAAAATTCAAGATGAAAAAGGAAATATGACAGACACCACTGAAATGCATCATAGAATTAGAAGTTACTTTGAAAATATATACTCCAACAAAATAGAAAATCTCAAAGACATCAACAAATTTCTAGAGACATATGATCCTCCCCAATTCAATCAAGAGGACATACACAATTTAAATGGATCAATTTCAAGCAATGCAATAGTAGAAGCCACAAAAAGTCTACAAACCAAGAAAAGCCTGGGGCCAGAGGGAATCTCAGCCGAGTTTTACAAAAACTTCAAAGAAGAAACAATATCAAAATTCCTCAAAGTATTCCATGGAATAGAAAAGGAGAGAACCCTTACAAATTCATTCTATGAAGCTAATATCACCGTGATACCAATACCAGAAAAAGACCCATCAAAGAAAGAAAACTTCAGAACAATATCCCTGATGAATATAGATGCAAAACCCCTTAAAAATTCTGGCAAATCTCATATGAAAACATATTAAGAAGGTAATGCACCATGACCATCTAGGGTTCATCCAGGGATACAAGGTTGGTTCAAGAACCAGAAATCAATAAATGTAATTCATTACATCAATAGACTTAAAATTAAGAATCATATGATTATTACAATAGGTGCAGAAAAAGTGTTTGGTAAAATACAGCACCCCTTCATTAATAAAATACTAGAAGAAATAAGGATAATAGAATATACCTCAACAATGTTAAGGCTATGCTAAGCCCATGGCCAACATCATTCTAAATGGAGAAAAACTAAAAGCATTCCCTCTAAAAACTGGAACATGGCAGGGATGTCCTGTTTCGCCAATTCTATTCAACACTGTCCTTGAAACACTAGCCAGAGCAATCAGATCAAAGAAATTAAAAGGATACGAATAGGAAAATAAGAATTCAAGCTATCACTACTTCTTGATGACATGATTCTATATTTAGAGGATCAAAAACACCCCACCAGGAAACTTCTAGAACTAATGAATTCAGCAAAGTAGCAGGATATAAAATCAACCTGCATAAATCTTATGCATTTCCATTCAAAAGTGATGAATCCTCTGAAAGAGAAAATAGGAAAACTACTCCATTCTCAATAACCTTAAATAAAATGAAATAATTCAGAATCAATCTAACAAAAGAGGTGAGAAAACTCTAATAAAAATTACAGAACACTAAAGAAAGAAATTAAATAAAACCTTAAAAGATGGAAAGACCTCCCATGTTATTGGATAGGCAGAATTAATGTTGTCAAAATGGCCATACTACCAAAGGTGCTATGCAGATTCATTGCAATTCCAATTAAAATCCCAAGGATGTACCTCATAGAAAAAGATAAAGCAATCATAAAATTCATCTGAAAAAATAAGAGACCTGGAATAACCAAAGCAATCCTCAGCAGGAAGAGTGATGCAGGAGGTATCACAATACCCGACCTTAAAATGTACTATAGACCAATAGTAACAAAAATGGCATGGTATCGGGACCAAAACAGATAGGCAGAACAGTGATACAGAATAGAAGACACAGAGACAAACCCACATAAATACAATGATCTCATACTAGATAAAGATGCCAAAAACTTACAATGAAGAAAAGATAAACTCTTCAACAAATGGTGCAGAAATCCCTATGCAATAAAATGAAAATTAAAATCCTATATCTCACCCTGCACAAGATTCAACTCAAAATGGATCAAAGACCTGGGTATTAGACTGGAGACCCTTCACCAAATAGAAGAAAAAGGAGGCCCAAATCTTCTTCATGTTTGCTTAGAACAGACTTCCTTAACAAGACCCCCATAGTGCAAGAAATGAAAACAAGAATCAATAAATGGGATAGATTCAAATGAAAAAACTTTTCTAAGAAAAGGAAGCAATTAATGTGAATAGAGGAAATCTTTTGCCACGTACACTTCAGATAGGGCACTAATCTCCAAAATTTATAAAGAACTTAAAAAGTGTTATACCAAAAATACAAAGAACCTAATCACTAAATGGGCTAAAGACCTGGGCAGAAATTTGACAGAAGAAGATACACAAGTGTTCAACAAATACATGAAAAAGTGTCCAACCTCTCTAGTAGTTAGATAAATGCAAATCAAAAACACCCTGACAGTTCATCTCATTTCAATTAGAATGGATATTTACAAGAACACAAGCAATGATAGATGTTGGTGTGGTTGTGGGGAAAAAGGCACACTCATACATTGCTGATGGAGTTGCAAGGGTGCAGCAATTCTGAAAAGCAGTATGGTGATCCCTCAGAAAACCTGGAATGGATCCACCATTTGACCCAGTTTTCCCACCCTTAGGTTAATACCCAAAGTACTTAAAATCAGCATACTATAGTAATGCAGTAATGCTATAAACACTGATGTAGCCACATCAATGTTTATAGCAGCTCAATTCACAATAGCTAGCTGGAACCAATCTAGATTTCTTCAGGGGATGAATGGATAAAGAAACTGTGGTATATATATACAATGGAATATTACTCAGCCATAAAGAATGATAAAATTATGGCATTTGCAGGCAAATGGATGAAATTGGAGAATATCATGCTAAGTGAGATAAGCCAATCTCAAAAAACTGAAGGATGAATGATCTCACTGATAAGCAGATGAAGACACATAATGGGGGGTGAGAGGGGGGCAAGAATGGAGGAGAGAGGGACTGTATAGAAGGAAAAGATGGGGTGGGAGGGGTGGGGGAGAAGGAAAAAATAACAGAATGAGTCAAAAACTATTACCCTAGGTAAATGTATGATTAAACAAATGGTATGTCTCTATTTCATGTACAAACAGAGAAACAAGATGCATCCCATTTGTTTACAATAAAAATAAATTTAAAAAAAGAAATGTATATATACACAATGGAATATTACTCAACCAAAGAATAAAATTATGGCATTTGCTGGTAAATAAATGCAGCTGGAGTATATCATACTAAGTGAAATAAGCCAATCCCAATAAACCAAAGGTCAAATACTTTTTCTGATAAGTGCATGATGTTTATAATGGGGTTTGGGGTAGGATGTGGGGCAAGAGAAGAATGGAGAAACTGGATTGTGTAGAGCAAAATGAGAGTAGGGAAGGGGATGGGAGAAGGAAAGATAGTAGAGAGAGGCAAGCCATGTTACCCTCTGTATATGTATGATTACCTGAATGGTGTGAACCTACATTGTGTACCAGAGAAATGAAAAATTTGTACCCCATTAGTGTTCAAATAATAAAAATACAATCTATAAAAATTTGAAAAAATTAAAAAATAAAAACAAAAACCCTAGTCGTCTATCCAAGGGAGACTGGTGCCAGGACTCTTCTCAGATTCTATAATCTGTGGATGCTCAATTCCTTTATATAAAATGGTGTAGGATTTAGATATAACTTACATAGATCCTCCTCCACACTGTAAATCATCTCTGATTACTTACAAAACCTATACAATGCAAGTGCTACATAGACAGTTGTTAGACTCTATTGTTTAGAGAATAATGGAAATAAAATTATCTATACATGTTCAGTAGAGATGTATTTTTTTCTGAATATTTTAAATTCCCAGCTTGTTCTACATATGAATGCAGAATCCACAGGTATGGAAGGTCAGCTGGATATTTTTACCTCCAAATGGGACATATATATAAAAACTTGGAATATCTTATAATAGTAACAAATGATGTCACAGCCTAATCCCTTCATATCCTCCACTAGAGATGATGATAAGTGCTGTTCTCATGGACTTAGTGGTAAGTCCCAACTGCTACCATGTTGTACTTCCCCCCATGTACATCGATGCCAAGCAACAGCATGTTACTTTCTAATTTTCTCCTCTTGTAATATATTTCAGCTAGGTTTGTCTACAGAAATGTATAGAACCAAAGTGAAACAAAAAATAAATCCAGAAATGCAACACTTACTAAAAACTAGTGGTACTGGTACTGCAGTGATGATTTTCACAGCCTCTTTCCAACAGAGCTGATTAAAGAGTTCTAAGCTGTTAAAATGTATGGAACAGCATGGGCTGCTATGGTTTGAATTGGGAATGTACCCCGAAGGCCATGTGTTAAAGGCTATTCCCCAGTGTGGCATTATTGGCAGGTGGTGGGACCTTTAAAAGGTGGGCCTACTGAAGGTCTTCCAGTCCTTGAGGGCATGCCCTTGAGGGCCAGAGTGGAATCCCAGCTTTCGTACTCAAGAGGAGCATTGATCTGCCACGCATGCCAGGCCATGATGTGCTGCCTTACCACAGGCTCAAAAGCAAGGAATCCAACTGAATATGAACTGACACCCCTCAAATTGTGGCCAAAACAGACCTTCTCTCCTTACGAGTTGATTATGTCAGGTGTTTGCTACAGTGAGAGGCTAGTGCACTAACACATGGGCTCATGTTATCTTTCTCTCACACAAAGACATGCACACAAGTTGGCCTGATACTTTGGAATTACAGCCAAAGACAGAAATTCTGTTGTTTCTAAGACTATGAATCTGCTGCTTGGCACATTAAGCAAACACAGAAAGACACACTCACCAGGGCTTTCTATGGAATAGGGATTGATGCAGACTTCCTTCTGCTTGAAGCCAAAAGGAAACTTACAGCACTCCAGTGTCAGGGACCAAGAAGTTCTCATTCTGAGAACATTCTGACCTTTACAATAAGCAGCAGCACCCCTCCCCCCCTCCTGGCTGATAATTCTGACAGTATGGCGCCTATGGCGCCCACGGCTTCTCTTCCGGGACTACACTTTCCCACCGGCGCGAACTTCACCTTCCCGCCAGCGCGAATTTGCACCCTATCAGGAACCCAGCAGAAGAATACAACCAACCAGGCTGCACCTCGTCATACCCCTCATTCCCTCAGCATAAATACCCGTGAGAACAATAAAAATTTGCAGCTTGATCAGAATTCCTGTCTTGCTGTCTCTCCCTGCGTCTCTTGTCCCTTCATTCCTTCTCTCTTAGGTTTGCCGTCCGCGTTGATGTCCCGCGGGTCGGGACAGTTGGCGCCTAACGTGGTTGGCTCGAGCCTTTGTTTGAGAAGCGAACGCTGCCCTCTGGGGAAGACTTGGCCAAGCGGGATTCGGGATCGCCTCGGTGGACGCGACCGGGAGTCAGATCCAGGAGGAGAGTGAGGCCAGCGCAAGGTGAGTGACGCACCATGGGACAAGCAGTTTCGTCACATGATTTGTTTCTGACGGGTCTCGAGGAGGCCCTCAAGACTCGGGGAGCGCATGTTAAGAAAAAGGATTTAAGATCATTCTTTACATACATAGAGGATTTGTGTCCTTGGTTTCCCCTCGAGGGGTCAATTGATGGTAAAAGGTGGCTCAGAGTAGGAGACTGCCTCAAAGATTATTATGAGACTTTTGGTCCTCAAAAGGTGCCTGTCACTGCCTTTTCTTATTGGAATTTAATTAATGAGATTCTTAAAAGCTCACCCTTTGACAGTGGTACTTTAAAACTTGTAAAGATTGGGGAGCAGGCAATGCAATCCACCTCTCGCCCCCCATCGGCATGCCCTTCGGTTAGTATTCAAATGCCCCCTACTCAGCCTTCTCAGGACCCTGGGACCCTCCCAGACCCCGGGAACCTCCCAGACCCCACCTTACCAAAAAAGTTCCCTAAAAGTCCCCCTAAGATTTATCCGGTTTTAAATCCCTATGATGACATGACCCCAGAGGAGGAGGCTACCCTGGAGAGGGCAGCAGCTCAACACCATTCTCCAGACCTGCCACCTCTTAAAAATCCACTTCCCACTTATACACCCCCTGCCTTTCGTGCTCCGGCCCTTCAGGGACCTACTGCCCCCCCAGACATTTTTTCCCCACTTCCCTTGCCTAATCTAATCCCTTTACACGAGTCTCTCCAACATAGGCGGGAACAAATCCAACCTTTAAAAGAACTAAAAGCCCTTGATGCCGAGCTTCGCTCACTGGCCTTGGGCACGGAGTTAACACAAACTGGCCCAAGACCCCTCAATACTCGTAAGGTGAAGCCACGTGGTCAGCCTGTTCTTGCCTTTCCAGTCACTCAGCAGTCAAGCAGATCAGCCCAGCACAAACTGAAGCAGAGAATTTAAAAGGAAGTCAGGAAGAGGAATCAGGGGAGGAACAAGAGGTAGAACCAGAGAGGGAACAAGAGGAGGACCAGGAATCAGGGGATGAGGAGGAGCCCACCTCTGGACAGAGTGGAGCCCTTGGTTCTTATAAAAGGCTGAGCCTCCGCTTTCTTGAAAGACTTAAAAAGGCTTGTACACAGTATGGCCCCACTGCACCTTATACACTGGCCTTGCTAGAGAACCATAGTACACAGTGGCTCACCCCTAATGATTGGAAATTTTTGGCCCGAGCCACCCTCAGTGCGGGTGACTTCCTGTTGTGGAACACAGACTTTAGGGAATACTGTCGGGAAACTGCCCCCCAAAAAAAATTCAACCAAGGCTTCCTCTAAATCCTGGACCTATGTTAAACTAGTGGGTAATGCGCCATTTGATACTAACCCTAAACAGGCACACTTTCCTACTGGGCTCCTAGCACAGGTTCAAACTGCTGGTTTGCATGCTTGGAGATGGCTCCCTCAAAAGGGCTCGGCCACCACCTCCCTAGCAAAAATTCGTCAGGGTCCTGACGAGCCTTACAGTGACTTTGTTGCCCGGCTTAATCTAACTGCGGAGCGCTTACTTGGACCAAGTGAAAACGAGAGCTCCTTTGTAAAATATCTTGCTTTTGAAAATGCCAACCCAATATGTCAAGATGTTCTTCAGCCCCACAAAGATAAAGGGGACCTTTCTGACTTCATTAGGCTGTGTGCCGGGGTAGGAACAGCCCATGCCATGGGTCTTGCCATTGGTGCTGCCTTCACCAAGGCCCTTCACCACCCTGGCCCACGTACTTGCTTTACTTGCAAACAACCTGGCCATTTTGCGTGAGACTGCCCAACAGGGAAACTGGGTCAAGGACCCATATCTCCTCAAACAAGGACTAAACCACCTCCGCTCACCCTTTGCCCTAAATGTGGTAAAGGTCGCCACTGGGCCAAGGAGTGTAGATCCAAGACCAATGCCCTTGGACAGCCTATTCCCTCTAACTTCTCGGGAAACTCCTCTCGGGGCCAGCCCCTGGCCCCGACCACCCCCAGAGCAAACCCAGGGGCAATAAGGTTTGTTCCCTCTCAGACTCCCAACCCAATCCAGGCTCCCTGTCCTTCTCCACAATCACCTCCCTCCAACGTGCTACCCCAGGCAGCGCAGGATTGGACCTCTGTGCCTCCACCGATACAATATTAGACTCTATGCAAGGACCTCAAATAATACCCACTGGGGTTGTAGGCCCCCCTCCACCTCATATGTGTGCTCTTATTCTTGGGAGAGCTCCTACCACCTTACAAGGTGTTCAGGTCTTCCCTGGCATCATTGATGATGATTACACTGGAGAAATTAAAATACTGGCCACAGCTGTTAACGGAGTAGCTGCCATCCCTGCAGGAACAAAAATTGCACAATTAATACTCCTTCCCCTCAATTCAGGAAATTCACCAGGAAACACAGCCTCTTTAGGTTCCTCTGATGTGTATTGGGTCCAACCTATCTCCCACAAAAGACCCACTCTTACCTTATTTATTGAAGGAAAGAAATTCCAAGGGATCCTAGATACTGATGCGGACGCCACAGTTATTTCTCAAAAATATTGGCCATCAGAATGGCCCCTCACCTCATCACTAACTGACCTTAAAGGAATAGGGCAGTCAAGAAACCCCTTAGTTAGCTCCAGGGTGCTTAATTGGACTGACACAAAAGATAACAGAGGGAATAAAGGAACCGTTACCCCCTTCGTTGTTCCTGATCTCCCTGTCAACCTTTGGGGACGAGACATTCTAAGCCAAATGAAAGTTATTCTTGCTAGTCCCGACTCTTTAGTCACTCATCAAATGCTTCGTATGGGCTTTATCCCTGGTACAGGCCTTGGGAGGCTAGGACAAGGACAGGTTGAGCCTGTACAGCCCATACAAAAAACAGACAAATTTGGACTTGGGTATGTGGATTTTTAGTGTCGGTCCCTGACCCTCCTGTACCCCATGCAGACAAAATTATTTGGGAAACTCAAACTCCTGTGTGGGTGGATCAGTGGCCCCTTACCCAAGAAAAATTAGAGGCTGCCTCCATGTTAGTACAGGAACAGTTGACAGCCGGCCATGTGGAACCCTCAACCTCACCCTGGAATACTCCTATTTTTGTTATTAAGAAGAAATCAGGCAAATGGCACCTTTTACAGGATTTGCGCGCTATCAATAAGGTTATGCGCCCGATGGGGGCATTACAGCCAGGCATCCCTACACCGGTAGCTATTCCTAGGGACTATTATAAAATGGTCATCGACTTAAAAGATTGCTTTTTTACTATTCCTTTACATCCTGATGACTAGACCCTATTTTGCTTTCAGCCTCCCCCGTAGTCAATTTTCAGGGCCCTATGCAAAGATTTCAATGGAAGGTCCTTCCCCAGGGTATGGCTAACAGCCCTAGTCTTTGCCAAAAATATGTTGCTCAAGCAGTAGACCCTGTGAGAGAGCGGTGGCCACAAGTTTATATATTACATTATATGGATGATTTGTTAATTGCTGCACCTAATACCTATGATCTTAACAATTGTTATTTGGATCTCTATAAAGCCCTTACTGCCTTGGGACTTCAGATAGCCCCTGATAAGGTTCAAACACAGGACCCCTACACCTACTTGGGCCTCAAACTTCAAACTAATCAAATTCAAATCCCTAATATACAATTGCGAGTGGACCATATCCACACTCTTAACGATTTCCAAAAACTACTAGGGGATATCCAATGGCTAAGACCATATTTAAAACTACCCACCTATGTGCTTTTGCCTCTTAATGATATTTTAAGGGGAGATTCTGACCCGTCTTCTCCTTGAGAGCTTACTCCCGAGGCACGGCAAGCATTAATTCAAGTCACAGAAGCCATCGCTCAACAATTTGCTACACAAATATCTTATAACCTTCCTTTGGTTTTGGTTATATTACACACCCCTCATACACCCACGGGACTATTCTGGCAGCGGGATCCACATTTTAAAAATAAGGGTTGCCCCTTGCTCTGGGTTCATTTGCCCGCCACATCCTCTAAAGTTATTGCTGTCTATCCTGCTCAGGTAGCTTCTATCATTATTAAAGGTCGCTTGCTTTCTCGACAACATTTTGGCAAAGACCCTGATAACATTCTGATTCCATACACTAAGGATCAAACCCAATTTTTGCTACAGACGAGGGATGAATGGGGTATTGCTCTATCAGGCTTTTTGGGAATAATCGATAACCACCTTCCCAATGACCCCCTTTTGCATTTTGCTCAGTTACATCCATTTATTTTTCCTCGGGTTACTCGGAAGGCTCCTATTCCACAAGCCCTTACTGTTTTTACAGATGGCTCCAGCAATAGCCGTGCAGCCTTTGTTGTTGATAATCAGCCTACCACCTTTGACACTGCTTATCCATCAGCACAGCTTGTAGAATTGTTTGCTATAACACAAGTCTTTATGACATTTTTTGATAAACCTATTAATATTTATACAGACAGTGCTTACATTGCCCATTCTGTGCCCCTATTGGAAATTTCACCCGCCATTAAGGCTTCCTCCAACACAGCCTTTTTGTTTAACCAGCTTCAACAACTAATTCAGGCTAGAAAACATCCATTTTTCTTAGGACACATTAGAGCACATTCTGATCTTCCCAGTCCCCTATCACGGGGTAATGCTCAGGCTGATGCAGCCACTCGGTCCCTTTTCCCAGTTCTTATTGGATCCATCCAAGAGGCCACAGATTTACACAAACTTCACCACTTAAATTCTCAGAGCCTTCGGTTACTCTGTAAAATTACCAGGCAACAAGCAAGGGAAATTGTAAAAGCGTGTCCTGCTTGCGTTGTCTCCCTTCTATTCAACATCTGGGTGTTAACCCTCGAGGATTACTGCCCAATCAGATTTGGCAGATGGATGTTACTCACTTTCCTGAATTTGGGAAAACAAAGTACATACATGTTTCCATAGATACCTTTAGTGGCTTTATTTTTGCATCACCGCATTGCGGAGAAGCTATCAAGGATGTCATTTCTCATCTTGTCTCAGCCTTTTCCATAATGGGAAAGCCAGCACATATTAAGACAGATAATGGCCCTGCATATACCAGTACCAAGTTCAAACAGTTTTGTGCCACTCTTCAAATCTCTCATACTACTGGAATTCCATATAACCCTCAAGGTCAAGGCATTGTGGAACGTGCACACCTCACCTTAAAAACCTGGCTTACCCGCCTTAAGGCCTCTTCCCTTGCATTTACCACAACCCAGGGATGGAAACCTTCCCCCTGAGGATGAATCTTCCTCTCTTATAGATGCAGCCGACAATCTATGCGAAAAAACCCCTGAATGACAGACCCTGTGACTGCACACCATTGCTTCTCTGGATAATGGCTGCCTGTTCACTGCTCTCCCACAGCCATGCAGGACTTGAGGACCCTGCTGCGGCTCGTCCCCTCCTTTGCTTGCTGCTTATTGTATCTATAGGTCCTTTGATATTCAACAAGATCATGGCTTTTCTTAAATCTCAAATTGAGGCTATACAGGCGAAACCTATTCAGGTTCATTACCATCGACTGGAGATGATGGATCGTGATGGTGATCTTAAAAGACCATCACCCCTGTGAGCTGAACTGGACAGCCAATGACGGGTAAGATTCGTGAGAGCTCATACCAACCTAAGACAGGAAATGAGGGCCAGAGCCTCATTATCCAATGACTGGTAAGGATGTTGCTCTGCCACAGACAACCTAAGACAGGCGCAGTTCTCGAGGGATTGTCACTCCAGCCCTATACCTGTTCAGGCAAGCTGTGCCCCCGTCTCACCACATAACCTCTATCACTCCCTTAAAATATGGCTATCAAAAAATGGTCAATAATTTTATATAAGAAAGGGGGAAATGTCAGGGACCAAGAAGTTCTCATTCTGAGAACATTCTGACCTTTACAATAAGCAGCAGCGCCCCTCCCCCCCTCCTGGCTGATAATTCTGACAGTATGGCGCCTATGGCGCCCATGGCTTCTCTTCGGGACTACACTTTCCCGCCGGCGCGAACTTCACCTTCCCGCCAGCGCGAATTTGCACCCTATCAGGAACCCAGCAGAAGAATACAACCAACCAGGCTGCACCTCGTCATACCCCTCATTCCCTCAGCATAAATACCCGTGAGAACAATAAAAATTTGCAGCTTGATCAGAATTCCTGTCTTGCTGTCTCTCCCTGCGTCTCTTGTCCCTTCATTCCTTCTCTCTTAGGTTTGCCATCCGCGTTGATGTCCCGCGGGTCGGGACACTCCAGGGGCTTTAGCTCATGGTGGCTCTGAAGATCCAGCCAGCACCACATGCAGCAGTAAATGACGTGAGGCAGTGCCTTCTAGTTGGAGACCTGCAGCCTGCTGTCCATCAGGTGGGAGATGGTGACACAGTGACTGGGTTGCCTGGGGCAGCTCAGGGCTTTCTCATGCTCCTCCATGGCTCCCTTCTTTTTCTTCAGTTTCTTCACCAACACAGCAACAGCCTTTTCTGACCATTTTTATTCTTCATCACACTGTTTCCACCCAAGAAATGTCTTTGCAGCTGGACTTGTGAAGGAAAACAAACTCATTGACACTCATAATGATGGTGCTGGATATACACTCCTGGATGTGGTGAAACACAGGTGTCTCCCCATGTAAATGGGTAGCAAAGGAGTTTATTTACATAGGATTCTCTGTAGCTTCTTAATTAGCAGTCCTGACAGGGAGAAATCACTATTCCTGCTGTTCTAAAACATAATCCAAAGTCAGTACCTAGAAAAGAAAAAAAAGGGGGAAATGTTTAGAATCACACAACCATAATTAATTTAATTACTATGTGACAGGTAGCTATTTTACATAGTTTTATGTACAGAAGGTTCCTGGCTTACAGTGATTCAACTTTACAACTTTTCTACTATGCAATGGTTTTACTGGGATGGAGCCCCATTCTAAGTCAGGGATCATCTGTCCCAGTTTGCCAAGGACTGAATGACATTCCCCTTAAATTCACATACTGAATCTCCAGCCCCTGGTGGGACTCTGGATGTGGGCCTCTAAGGAAGTATTTAGGGGCAAATAAAGTCATAAGGGTGGCACCATACTCCAACAGGATCGATGGTCTTATAAGAGGAAGAAGAAGATCCCCAACACCTGTGCCCAAGAATTGCAGAAGGGCTTTGTTAGCAAAGAGCAAGTCAGGTATACAGCTCTCACCAGAAGACTGTCCAGACCCTCCATCCAGAACTTTCCAGGCTCCAGAAATGAGAGAAAATAAATTTCTGTTTTAAACCACCCAGTTTAAGGTACAGAGACCAAAGCAGAACTATACACAATATTTAAACCTTTTAACAATCCTTTGAAATAGGTGATGGAACTGCTTCCACTTTACAGATGAGTAAACTAAGTCAGTTTAAAAGTAGTGTGTAAGCATTGGGATAGAAACAAATAACACCTAAGTGTAATAAGTCCAAATTCTCAACTAATACCCTGATGTCTCTATTGAGATTCATTTGTAACCCCTAAAAATATACATATCTCAATCAGTAAAAACTGAACTCAGTAGAAATCAGTAAAAATACTTCAATCTTAGCACCTCTGATTTATTTCTTAATCTAAACAAGAAGGTAATTATGCTTCTGCTATATAAACTCAGCCTGTTAGGCTGTTTTCAGTAAACAAGTCTCTGTCTACAGGCAACAGGGCAATTGATGTAGGAAATTAATCCTACCTTTCACGTTGACATGAAAAGACACTGCCATGAAAAAGAATGAAGCACATGCTGACATGCTATGCCAAAGTCTTCAGTCAAATTGTCTCACTGAACTTTCCATCTAAGCTGCTCCAGATGAAGACAGAAGAGTTAAGGTAGGTTAAGAGACTCACTTTGCCCAAGATGGGGTAGCATCTAGTACCAGACTTGCCTTTTCCCAAAACACCACCAAATCAGAAAACAAAATGTCCAGCTTTTTAAAGTTGCTCCATGGAGCAACTAAGAAAAATTTTAAAAGTTAAGAATTTTTTAAAAATTTAAAGAGCTAAGATCCTAGAAAGAAGGAATAAGGAAAGAAGTGAGCTGAATACCTTCTCTACTTTTCCTCTCCAGGCATTTGCCAAAGCCAGTTAGAGAGCTAGTAGGGAAGCAGAAAGCATCTACAAACAAGCTAAGAAACTAAGCAGGGCCCCCAAGAGCCCAGTAATGCTGAGAAGATTAAAAAACCTGTGGGTGAGTGTCCACCAGAAAAGAGGAGTCCTGGTGAATACTCTGGCTTCCAGTCGAGACTCCTGCAGGTGAAGTCTCAGTGCAAAGCAAAAACTGAATAGGAGCAGTCTGCACAGAACCAGAAGCACAGAATGATCCTCATCTCTTACTGGATCAAGGTGATGAAAGTCACCCTCTAACAGCTGGACAAAAAATGCAATACACCCTCCTAAGGGAGAAATGCAATACCACCTCCTGAGGTTTTTGGCACAAGATATAGCATCAACCAAAAATTACCCAGGCATCTAGAAGGCAGGAACAAATTATCAAAACAAAACAGAAAAGAAAGTGACCTGAGACACCAACAAAAAAATTCAGACAGTAGAGCTGCTAAATACAGACTCTAAAATACCAAAAATTATTGCCAAAGAAATGGAAGACAAGAATGAGGATTTAAAAAGAGAACTTCAATTCATAAAAAATGAATCACTTAAAAATTCTAGAACAGAAAAATAACCAGTGAAGACTTTAAACAGGAAGACTTAAGATTAGATTTATCAAAGAAAAAAGGGTTAGTGATCTGAGAGATCAATAAAAAATGACTTGAGTTTAGAGGGAAAATGAAGAAAATAAAGAGACATAATAGATGCAGTCTATTGGTCTAGCACTCCAAGGCTTTTCCAAAATTGATAGTAGACTCTAGTCATAGATGCATGAAACAAAAATACAATTCGATATGTTTTAACGTGTCATCTCACAGTAAAATACCTACAAACCTAAGATAAAACCCTTTTATAAAAGACATTACATTTCAAATAAGGTTGACAGCTATCATTTCAACAGAAACAATGGAAACAAGAAAACAATTTAAAGACATCTTTAGCATGGCAATGTAAATGTAACTGACTTCCAGCAGACTAGATCTAAAAGAAACACAGAAGTTCTTTTGGCAGAAGGAAAAACAATTCAGAAAGAAGTAAGAAACTACTGAAAAGAATGTGGAGCCCCAGAAGGGTAAATAAAGGTGAAGTCTAAAGGAATAATAATTTCACACAACAATAATATATTTTGTGTTATTTAAAATATATGTAGAATTAAAATGCAAAAAAGCAAAAGAAACAAGAAAGCAAAATGAATTAAGTAAAGTCAATGCTCTAAGCTTCTTGTATTATCTAGAGCATGGCAAAACATTATTTATTACTGACGCTAAAAGTTATAAATTCATGTCATAATATAGCAACAACTAAAAAGAATAACCTAAAACACAAGGTAACAGTACAAACAAAATCATAATTTTTTAAAATACTGATTGCTGGATATGCTGGTGCAAAACTCTAATTCCACCAACTAATGAGGTTGAGGAAGAATCACAGATTAGAGGCCAGCTTCAGGAACTTAACATGGCACTAAGCAACTTATACCCTGCCTCAAAATAAAGACTAAGAAGGGCAAGATACTACAGTAATGTAACCATATCCATTTTTAAAGCAGCTCAATTCACAATAGGTAAGCTACGGAGACTACACAGGTGCCCTCCAATAGATGAATGGATACAGAAAATGTGATATATATATATATATATCACACACACAATGGAGTATTACTCAGTCATTAGGAAGAATGTCTTTATGATATTTGTCAGATAAGGGATCTGGAAGCTATTGTAGTCCCCTTCTGGAAGGAGGCCTATGAGACAGACAAGTCAAACAGTCCACTTGGGGACTAGGGCTCTGCCCTGCCCCCTGGAAGGAGGTCAACATGGCATGCACCTTTCTGACCACTTGGGGTCTTGGGTCTCATCACCCTTTTCCTGTGTTTTGTGAACACAATGTTCTTCTGTGGGCTGTAAGACAGCTCTTCTGTGGCATGAGAAACTTTCACCTTCTGCATTCACATGGCTGTGTTTTACCTTCTGTTACCAATATTAAGTCTGCCAAAAAATAGACTAGTAACGGCTTACACAAGGCTTAGTCTTTAAGATGTGTGGCTCGCTTAACTGCAAGCATTTAAAGATATGCAGTGAAGACAGAAAAAACTTCCTATGTGACAAGTGTTCCATCTCTCCCAAATAAAGTTTTCCTTAGATCTTGGCATGTGAGTCATTGACTGAGTTCTGCAGTAGCTAGCATCAGTTGTGGGTCCCCTCCATAGCTGCAGACCCTGTGCAGCAGACTGTCATGCGAAGTCAAATAAGTCAGTCCCAAAAAGCCAAAGGCTCAATATTTTTGTTGATTTGCAGAGGTTAATGTAAAACAAGGAGGGGAGAGAACAGAAATTCAGTAGTTTAAGCAGAGGAGAATGAAGGAATGGGAGGGAGAATAGGGAAGGAAAGACAGTGTACTGAATCTGACCTAACTTTACTATGTACATATGTGAATACACTACAGTGGATCTCACCACTGTGTACATCCAAAAGAATGGGGTCCTAAATAGAATAAGATATATTTCATGCTTGTATAATTATGTCACAATGGATTCTACTGTCATATGTAACTATAAAAAAACAATTAAAAGAAGGGAGGGCTGGAGTTGTGGCTCAGTGGTAGAGCACTTGCCTAATGTGGAAGACACTAGGTTCAATTCTTAGTGCTGCATATAAATAAATGAATAAAATAAAGGTTCATCAACAACTAGGAAAAAATATTAAAAAATAAAAAAAATATAAAAATGAGGGAGCTGGGGATGAGGTTCAGTGGCAAAGTGTCTCAGGTTCAATCCCCAGTACCAAAATTAATAATAATAATAATAATAATCCAAAGCATATAAGAGAAAAAGGAACAAATAATAGAAGACAAATAGAAAATAATGATTTAGGTCCAATTCCCAAAGTATCAATAATTACTTAAATATAAACAGACTAATCTATAGCACCTAAGATGTAGAGCTGGGTGGGAAACAAAACTTCATGGTGCTGTGCTTACAATAGACACAGATTAAACATAAGGACACAGGAAGATTAAAAGTCAAAGAATGGAAAAAGCTACACAATGTATATTCTAACCAAAAAGGTGGCACAGCCATTTATCCATTCAGAGAAATTAAAACTTTAAGGTATCTTACCCAAGATTGAAAGAGGGAGGGTATGACATTTCATATGTTAAGGGTTGACCCACCATGCAGTCATCTCAACCTCCAATTTATATGCAAGTGATAATGGTCTCCATAAACATAAAGCAAAACCTGAAAGATTAAAAATGACAAGCCTACAATCCAGGAGGGAGATTAAATAATAACTGATAAAACAAGAAAACAAAAATTGGTACATATAGAAGAGAGACATGATTGAAAACTTGATCAACTTCATGTATACAGATCACTGTTAGGGTTTAGATATCAGATGTCCCCCATAAAACCTGATGTGTGAGACAATTCAAGAAAGTTTAGAGGTGAAATGACTGGGTAATGAGAGCTTTGACCCAATTAGTGCATTTATCTGCTGATAGGGATTAATTTGGTGGTAATTGCTGGCAGACAGGTTGTGGCTGGAGGAGGTGGGTCCCTCTGAGGTACATTCTGTCCTTGGTGAGCAAGCTTCATCCCTCTCTGCCTCCTGGCTGTCATGTATGAGCTACTTTCCTTTTCCACACTTTTCCACCATGATGCTCTGCATCAACTTGGGCCCAGAGCAATAGAGTTAGCCATCTATGAACTGAGGATTCTGAAACTCTAAGCCCCAAATAAGCTTTTCCTCTTCTAAAATTGTTTCTGACAAGTATTTTGGTCACAGTGATAATAAAGTTGACTAAAATAATCACTGTACCCCACAACTGTAGAAAACAAAACATTTTCAAATACACACGGAATACTTACCCAAGTTGACCACACATCAAGAAAATCTCAATGTGCATCACAGAAGTAAAATCATTTAATTACTAAGATTCTTTAATTTTTTTTCTTTCCTTTTTGGTATCAGGAATTGAACACAGGGACACTTAACCACTGAGACACATCCCCATCCCTTTTTTACATTTTATTTAGAGACAGAGTCTTACCAAGTTGCTTAGGGGTTCCCTAAATTGTTGAGACTTGTTTTGAACTCAGAATTATCCTGCCTCAGGCTTCCAAGTTACTGGGATTACAGGTGTGCTCCACTGCACTGGGCTCCTTTATTCTTAATTTTAAAAATCAACCAAAATATTATCATTGAAAACAACCACACTTTTTAATTCATGAGTCAAGTGAAAAATTACAGTGAAGACAAAATATTTTTAACTGAACAAGTATAAAAATGACACATCAAAAATTGTATGATGTGAATTGAGCTGTTATTAGAGGAAAATTGCAGTTTAAATGCATACATTAGGGAAAAACAATTTCAATATTCTATGTATTTACCACAAGGGGGAAAAAGGAATACTAAATCAAACCTAAAGAAAGTAGAAGTAAAAGAGAACAGAAATTTTCTTTGTAGTAGACTACAAAAAAAAAAATCTGTTAAAAATCAGTCGGTTCTTGGAAAATACTAATATAATTGGATAAATCCTTAGCAAGATTAATCAATAAAAGTGAAGGCACAGATACCAATAACAGGAATAAAATGGCAGAAATCATTGCTGAGCCCCAAATTTAACAAGATGATTATGAACAACTGTAAACTGCAGACTTATATAGGCTTGCAACCCTGTGTCTGTTACTGGGTGACAATCTACACATCCACCTTCCTCACTGGAGAAGGTGACTGAGGTATTCTTCCAATTCCCCTTTCTTTGGAGTCTGGAAGTGTACCTGGCACAAAGCAGACTCTTAATAAATGTCTGATGAACTATTTTAGCTTTCTAAAGAACTAAGAAAGCAAAATGTGAAGACTCAAATTTATTCAGTAGTTTATACGAGGTGAGTTTTCTATTTTAAAGAAAAGAATTTTACCAAATTTATGAATTCTTCTGAGACTGGTACTGTTGCTTTTAACAGGAGAGAGAAAAAAATCAGGCTACTATCAAAAGTCACACTTGGTCAGGGTGTACCTACTGGTATGGTAATTTACTTTTTACTATAGGTTGGTTTTACACAAGATTCATAAAGACAAGTTCTCTTCAGTAACCAGTAACAATTAATAGAGGAACTATATTTCTTCCTGTACTGTACCTCATCTTTTACTCCCCAAATAGCTTTTTAACCAATGAGTTTCAAATAGAGGGGGTAAATTATCAAAATCACTTAGGGCAATGTCCAATTCTGATGGGAATTGGTTATTATGTGAGCAGAGTCTATTGGGGGTGATGTAATAAGAACCAATATTTCAGACTCTTGTTTTAAGTATTCCAATTGAGAATCACAAAGCTGTGTTAAGTGCCTGCCAGACACGGAGACAAAGAGATCCAACATCCTAAAGGAGCTAACTAATGATTCAGTGGAAGAGCCAGTGTGTGAACAGCCAACTCCCACAAAACAAACTGCTAACTTGCCTGCTGACTCCAAAGCACTGTACTGAGATGTTTTATCAGGCCATCTCCAGGACCATGGACAGAAGTCCCTGTTAGTACCAAGATCAACTGTGGGCACAGAAACAGAAAAAAAGGTCCATGTAGTGTGCATTTGTACGCTGCTCATCATGATAGTGTGATAAATGCTGTAAAACAAGTAAAAACAATGATGAGGTCTGTGTGTTTGTGCCCCCATACCCACAATGTCTATGCTGAAATTCTAATTCCCAAGGTGATAGTCTTGGAGGTGGGGTCTCTGTGAGGGCATAGGTTATAAAAGAAGAGTTCTCTTAGATGGGATGACTGCCCTTACAAAAGACCAAAGAGAGATGTCTCCACTCTTCCACTTGGTGAGGTTGCAATGGGAAGAACCATCTTCCTATAAGGAGGGGAGGGTGCCTCACCAGATACCCACTCTGCCAGAGCATTGATCTTGGACTTCCACCTTAAGAACTGCAAGAAGTAATGTTCTGTTGTTTGTGAGTCACCCAGTCTACAGTATTTTGTTACAGCAGCCCATGTGGACTAAGGCAAATCTAATACAGTGCAGAAAAGAAAAGAACAATTAATTCTAGTAAGTTTTTCCAGAGGGAAAATATCATGTATCCCTTAAGGGATGAGCAGAATTTTTCAAAAATGACAGAACTCACAGTGTGAGCATCCATTACACTATGGACATGGTTTCATACCTCACATCTACTGACTACTTTGACCTCACCAATAAACTCTGAAGTAAAGGCTGCTGTAGTCCCCATTTTATAAGTAAAGCAAGTTAAAGATTAAAAAGTTAAGTATCTAGTTTAAAGTTACATACAGAGTGGCAAGTGGCAGAGTCAACATCTGAATCCATTTTGCCTGACTTTAGAACCTGGGGTTTTAAACCACCTTTCTAATGCACTACCTTTCAGCAAACAAGTGATAACAATGACAGGCTTAATCTGGGTGGAGATGATACAAAGCTAATATGCAGGACAGGGGAATGACCGGAAAGGGTCTGTGATGCATCTCTCCTGTGGACAAGCAGAGGTCTTAATTCAGTGTACCAGTGTGATTCAATCTATGTTTCAGGAAGACAGCTAAGGTAATTCTTCAATGCAGGGAGACTTCTCCACACAAGTCGGAAAATAAAAAAAAAATTAAAAATTTTACCTCACAAAACTGAAGGTGCCAGCTGGACAGTAAATAGTTAAGTGTCATTTGCAAAATTTAAAGTGAAAAGATCATAAACCCACATATAAACCTGTATATAAATGTGCATAGACAAAACAAAATATAGACTGATGAATGATTTTTACCTACTTCATTTAAGCATGTTTTATAAACAAATCAAACATGTTACCTACCTTGCATAAGGGACTCAAATGATTCCATGATACTATGGCTTTGGCAAGATAGCTAATATTTTCTGTTCTTTTATACCTTCTGCCTTAGTTTACGTTAAGAGTGAAGTGGCCTTATCAGTATAAAGTGCCAATTAAATACATGAGTCTGCAAACAGAGATTTCCTTCCCTCTCATCCAAATACAAATACTTCACAGGGATGGAAAAAGCACCCATCCACCAAAGAACCAATACCTCCCCACCCCCACATCCTTGAAAAATATAAGGAACTTTGTTCCAGAAGAAATTTAGTCTAAGGAAATATTATAAAGTAAAAAGGGAAGAATGTTACACACAATTATTTTCATGAGAGAATGATTTATAACAGAAGAAAACAGAAATTCTAACCATCAGAAAATAGCTGTCAGCTATGTGAATCCATTCAATGGAATACTATGGAGCCCTTAAAACTATGTTCACAAAAATTACATAAAAATTTTGAAAAGGGTTTGGGGTGTAGCTCAGTGGTGAAGTGCCTGCTTGGCATGTAAGAGACCCTGGCCTCCATCCCCAGCACCATACACACACAAACAAAAAACATCCTTTGTAGTCAAGTTTGGGAGTGCACACCTGTAATCTCCACAACACAGGAGGCTGAGACAGAAGAATCACAAGTTTGAAGCCAGCCTCAGCAATCAAGTGAGATATTCTCCCTCCCTCTCAAAATAAACAAAAATAAAAGGACTAGGGGTATAGCTCAGTGGTAAAGCACCCATGGAGTTCAATCCCCAGTACAAAAAAAAATTAAAATAAAAAACTTGGAAAAAAACTATAAGCAAAATATAAAATGGAATATATGACATGAACAGCTATGTAAATATACTAAAATAACAGTGGCTGAATCTGGAAGATCAATTCTATTTTTCTAAACTTTTCTAAGTTTTTTAGTGAAAAATTATAATTCTTTTTTTAAGTACTTCTTTGCCAACATTTGCTAACTATAAAACACACACAAAGCAATTTATGAGCTAAAGCCACATATACACTGTACTCAGAAGTCAGATTTACTTCCCCTGTGCTCCAGTTCTGGAAGTAATAATGATGCAGTTTAAGGCTGGATTCTAATTCAGAAGCAAACTTTGCCATACAGTCTCACCCAACAGGAGGATTTCTATTAGGTCTGCTAGAAGACGTCCTTATAATACCTAGTAGATGTCCTTATAATGCTCCTTCTTAGATATGCTTTTCCTTATTATTAAAAAGAAAAAAAATCAAGGAAGTTTTAAATACTTTTAAGAGCTGTGTACCCAGCTTCAAAAAGAACACCTAATTAGCCATACCATTCTCTCCACCATGGCCTCATGAAATAAAGATGCATGTAATTATCCAACTGTGTGAGTGACAATGATACACTCTCTATCACTCCACATCTTACAGATCACAGCTTCCCACAGGAAGTTCTAAAGGACAATAATCTAGCTTGTGTCTAAAGGTATAGTTGGCCCTCAATGCCCATGGGTTTTGTACTTGTTGATTCAACCAACAGTAGATACAAAAGAAAGAAAAAAACTGTATATGTGTTCAACATATATATATGCTTCCTAAACAATACAAATATTTGCACAGCACTTACATTGAATGAAGTATTGCAGAGATGGTTTCAAGCCTAGGGAAGACAGATTGCTCAATGCCAGACACCTATCATCCACCATTTGCCTACCTCTCACCTGTCCATTACCTGCCTTACACCTATCCATCACCCGACTCACAAGGTTCACCTTCTGATCCTCCAACAACTGTAAACAAACTGATCGCAGACCACCAGGGGAGCACCAGCTGCCTGCTGTTGCCTGGAAGTTCACTGTTACAGTACTGCAGGTTTGATTACACAAGTCTGCCGCCATTTTGAGAAAACAGCCAGGACCCATAGGACCCCTGACTGGACTGACTGAGCCCCATATCCAGGATCCCTCAGCCCAACGGATGACTCCCTGGCTCTGGGGTCCTCACACTGACTGACTGCTCCCTGCCACCAGGACCCCCAGATGAAAAGACTGTGCCCTATTACTGGGACCCCAGACTGACTGATTGCACCTGGCCTCCAGGATCACACAACCACACCAAATACACCCCACCTCCACACCCTGAGCTGCAGATCCCCATTTGCCAACACATTTGGAAGCCAGAGCAGCCATCTTGGATAATCCCAGAAGCCGCAACTCCAATCTCTAGGTGGGGCAAATCCCATCCTGAGACGCCTGCTGGAGACTTGAAGCTCATTGTCAGGTACCTCTCATGCATCAAGCTACTGAAGACTGGGAGGTTTCATTACTATATGACTGTTATAATGTAGATTTTCATTTTTCTCCTTATTGAAAAATTTTAAGATTTTACTTTTTTACTTTTCTTGCTCTCTTTTCCTTTTGTTCACCTGTTCCTTCAGAGTCTCTTTCTCCCTTTTTTGCACACTAATATTCAATTTCTTTTGATTACACTCTTACACTTTCTATTATCTAGAAATTCTGTATATTCTTTTCTTATCCCATTAACAACTACCTTCTACATCCCTCTGCATCCTCTTTGTCCTCCATTAGAAACTGCAGACCTTATTGCAAACCTGTTTGTTTTTCTGAAGATAATATTTGAACAAATACTGTTTATTATGACAATTTTGCTATTATCCTCATAGGGACTATTTGGTCTAGGATTGCAAAGTGTGTGAATTGGGCACTGCTAATATTGATCTCCCCTAAAAGAAAAGGTTTTCGAAACCTACAGGGCCACTATAAGCCTATAGGGGGAAATTTGTAATACGCCAGATCTGCACTGCTAGAGGGGAAGATACATGAACAAAATGAAAATCAAGGGAACAAAATGATTCAAACAAATCTAGATTCTATATTAATAGAATCCAATGATAGTATGGTAGAAGCAATATCAGAGAAGGACTTCAGATTATACATGATTAAGATGATCCGTGAAGCAAAGGATGAGATAAGAGAATAAATGCAGGCAATAAAAGATAATACCAATAAGCAGTTGAAAGAGCAACTGCAGGAAGCAGAAGAACATTTAAACAAAGAGAGATTCTCAAATAAAAAAAAAAACAAATGGAAATCCTTGAAATGAATGAAGCAATAACCCAAATAAAAAATTCAATAGAAAGTATCACCAAAAGACTAGACCACTTGGAAGACAGAACCTCAGACAATGAAGACAAAATATTTAATCTTGAAAATAAAGTTGCCCAAACAGAGAAGATGGTAAGAAATCATGAAGAGAATGTCCAAGAAATATGGGACATCATGAAAAGACCAAATTTAAGAATTATTGGGATTGAGGAAGGCACAGAGATAGAAACCAAAGGAATGAACAACCTATTCAATGAAATAATATCAAAAAAATTTACAAACCTGAAGAATGAAATGGAAAATCAAATACAGGAGGCTTAGAGATCACCAAATGCACAAAATCACAACAGATCCACTCCAAGACACATTATAATGAAAATGCCTAACGTTCAAAATAAAGATGGGAGAAAAAGAGAGAAAAGAATCAGATTACATATAGGGGAACACCAATACGGATAGCAACTGACTTCTCAAACCAGACTCTAAAAGCTAGAAAGGCCTGGACCAACATATTTCAAGCTCTGAAAGAACATGGTTGCCAGCCATGTATCCTATACCCAGCAAACTAACCTTCAGATTTGAAGATGAAATAAAATCCTTCCATGATAAACAAAAGTTAAAAGAATTTACAAATAGAAAGCCTGCACTTCTGAATGTTTTCAACAAAATATTCCATGAGAAGGAAATAAAAAAGAAGAATGTAGGTCAACAAAGGGAGGAACTACCTTAGAGAAAAACCACTGAAAGGAGAAAGCAAGCCAAGAAAAAACCAAAAATAAGCCCAAATGACTAGGAATATAAATCATATCTCAATAATAACCCTGAATGTTAATGGCCTAAACTCATCAATCAAAAGACATAGACTGGCAGAATGGATTAAAAAGAAAGACCCAACAATATGCTGCATAAAAGAGACTCATCTCATAGAAAAAGACATCCACAGACTAGAGGAGAAAGGATGGGAAAAAAACCTACCACGCACATGGACTCAGTAAAAAGTGGGGGTTTCCATCCTTATATCAGATAAAGTGGACTTCAAGCAAAAGTTAGTCAGAAGGGATAAAGAAGGACATTTCATACTTCTTAAGAGAACCATAAATCAGGAAGACATAACGATAGTAAATATTTATGCCCCAAACAATGGTGCATCCCTGTATATCAAACAAATCCTTCTGAATTTCAGTAATCAAATAGACCACAACACAATAATTCTGGGTGAATTTAACACACCGCTGTCACCACTAGATAGATCTTCCAAACAAAAATCAACCAAAGAAAGCATAGAACTCAATAACACAATCATTAACTTAGACTTAGTAGACATATATAGAATATTCTATACATCAACAAGCAGATTCACTTTCTTCTCAGTAGCACATGGAACCTTCTCAAAAATAGACCATATGTTATGCCACAAAGCAGCCCTAGGAAATATAAAGAAAAAGAGATACTGCCTTGTGTTCTATCAGATCTTAATGGACTGAGAGTAGAAATCAATGACAAAATAAAAAAAAAAAAAGAAATTACTCCAACACCTAGAGACTAAATAATATGCTATTGAATGAAACATGGATGACAGAAAATATCAGGGAGGAGATAAAAAAAATTCTTACAGGTCAATGAGATTGATGATACAACATATCAAAATTTCTGGGACACTATGAAAGCGGTACTAAGAGGAAAATTCATAGTATGGAGCCCATTGCAGAAAAGAATGAAAAGTCAACACCTAAATGACCTAACATTACAGCTCAAAGTCCTAGAAAAAGAAGAACAGAATAACAACAAAAGTAGTAGAAGACAGGAAATAATTAATATCAGAGCTGAAATTAATGAAATTGAAACAAAAGAAACAATTCAAAATATTAAAAAAACAAAAAGTTGGTTCTTTGAGAAACTAAACAAAGTAGACAAACCCTTAGCCACACTAACAAGGAGAGAGAGAAAACTCAAATTAATAAAATTTGTGATGAAAAAGGAAATATCACGACAGACACCACTGAGAAATATAAAATAATGAGAAGCTACTTTGAAAATCTGTATTCCAACAAAATAGAAACTACCAAAGACATTGACAAATTTCTAGAGACATATGCTCCTCCCAAACTGAACCAGGAGGACATACACAATTTAAACAGATCAATATCAAACAACAAAATAGAAGAAGCCATTAAAAACCTACTATCGAAGAAGAGCCCAGGACCAGATGGATTCTCAGCTGAGTTCTAAAAGACCTTCAAAGAAGAACTCATTCCAATACTTCTCAAAGTATTCCAGGAAATAGAAAAGGAGGGTACCCTACCAAACTCATTCTATGAAGCTAATATCACCCTCATACCCAAATTAGGAAAAGACACAGCAAGGAAAAAAAAATTTAGACCAATATCCTTGATGAATATAGATGCAAAGATAGATGCAAAGATCCTTAACAAAATATTGGCAAACTGTATCCAAAGACATATTAAGAAAGTGCACCACGATCAAGTGGGGTTCATCCCTGGAATGCAAGGATGGTTTAACATCCATAAAATCAATAAATGTAACCTATCATGTCAATAGACTTAAGGATAAGAATTATATGGTTTTTTCAATTGATGCAGAAAAAGCGTTCAACAAAATACAACACCCCTTCATGGTCAAAACACTAGAAAAAATAGGGATAGTATGAACATACCTGAACATTGTAAAGGCTATTTATGCTAAACCCATGGCCAACATCATTCTTAATGGAGATAAACTGAAACCATTCCCTTTAAAAAGAGGAACAAGACAGGGACGTTGTCTTTCATCACTTCTATTCAACATTGTCCTCAAAACTCTAGCAAGAGTAATTAGACAAATTAAAGAAATTAAAGGGATATGAATAGGAAAAGAGGAACTTAAGCTGTCACTATTTGCTGATGACATGAATATATATTTAGAGGATCCAAAAAACTCCTCCAGAAAACTTCTAGACCTCATCAATGAATTCAGCAAAATACCAGGCTATAAAATCAACATGCATAAATCTAAAGCATTTTTGTACACAAAAGATGAAACATCTGAAAGGGAAATGAGGAAAACAACTCCATTTGCAATAACCTCAAAAAAAAAATACTTGGGAAACAATCTAACCAAAGAGGTAAAAGATCTCTACAATGAAATCTACAAAACATTGTAGAAAGAAATTGAGGAAGACCTTAGAAGATGGAAAGATCTCCCATGTTCTTGGATTGGCAGAAATAATATTGTCAAAATGGCCATACTACCAAAAGTGCTATACATATTCAATGCAATTCCAATGAAAATCCCAATGATGTACCTTACAGAAATAGAGCAAGAAATCATGAAATTCATCTGGAAGAATAAGAAATCCAGAATAGCTAAAGAAATCCTTAGCAGGGAGAATGAAACAGGGGGTATCACAATACCAGAATTTTAACTATAGTACAAAGCAATAGTAACAAAAATGGTGTGGTATTGGCACCAATATAAACAGGTAGCTCAATGGTACAGAATAGACGACAGGGACACAAACCTTAATAAATACAATTTTCTCATACTAGACAAAGGGGCCAAAAATATGCAATGGAGAAAAGATAGCCTGTTCAACAAATGGTGCTGGGAAAATTGGAAATCTATATGCAACAGAATGAAACTAAACCCCTATCTCACACCCTTCAAAAAAATCAACTCACAATGGATCAAGGACCTTGAAATCAGACCAGAGATCTTGTATCTTATAAAAGAAATAGTAGGTCCTAATCTTCAACTTGTTGGCTTAGGACCAGACTTCCTTAACAGGACTCCCATAGCACAAGAAATAAAAACAAGAATCAATAACTGGGATAGAATCAAACTAAATAGCTTTCTCTCAGAAATGGATACTATCATCAATGTGAAGAGAGAGCCTACAGAGTGGGAAAAAATCTTTGCTACTCATACTTCAGATAGAGAACTAATTTCCAGAATATATAAAGAACTCAAAAAACTCTACACGAAGAATACAAATAACCCAATCAACAAATGGACTAAAGATAAGAACTGACACTTCACAGAAGAAGATCTAGAAGCAATCAACAAACATATGAAAAAATGTTCACCATCTTTAGTAATAAGAGAATTGCAAATCAAAACTACACTAAGATTCCATCTCACCACAATTAGAATGGTGATTATCAAGAATACAAGCAAGAATAAGTGTTGGAGAGGATGTGAGGAAAAGGTACACTCCTACATTGCTGGTGAGGCTGCAAATTAGTACAGCCACTCTGGAAAGCAGTGTGGAGATTCCTTAGAAAACTTGGAATGGAACCACCATTTGACTCAGCTATCCCACTCCTTGGTCTATACCCAAGGACTTAAAATCAGCATACTACAGCCACATCAACATTCATAGCTGCTCAATTCACAATAGCCAGATTGTGGAATCAACTTGGATGTCCTTCAATTGATGAATAGATAAAGAAACTGTGGTATAAATATATATATATATATATATATATATATATATATAAACACAATGGAATATTACTCAGCTTTAAAGAATAATAAAATTGTGGCATTTGAAGTCAAATGGGTGAAATTGGAGAATATGCTAAGTGAGAAAAGCCAATCTCGAAAAACCAAAGGACGAATGATCTCACTGATAAGCAGATGATGACACATAATGGGGGGTGGGAGGGGGGCAAGCATGGAGGAAGGAGAGAAAACAGGGTTGGAAGGGGTGGGGGGGAAGGAAAAAATAACAGAATGATTCAAACATCATTACCCTATGTAAATGTATGATTATGCAAATGGTATGCTGTTACTCCATGTACAAACAGAAACAACATTTACCCAATTTGCTTAAAATAAAAAAAAGCATAGGGAACAAGGTGCATGTGTTACATGCAAATTCTAGGTCATTTTATGTAGGAATTCAGGCATGCATATTTTCGTATCCTTGGGGATCCTGGATCCAAACACCCACAGATGTCAGGGGATGACTGAATCTTTAAGATGAAGATGACGGGAGAAGAAGGCAAAAAATGGCCAACACTCTATCAACCTCAGTGAGAGGCTGTTTTACAATTCTTGCACTGGCCTGGAAACCAGGTAAGTAGACAGTATGAATGAGTCCATTAAATACTGAGGACACAATTATTCAGTCAGATAAAACATGGATCAAAAATATGACTAGGGAACAAAAACCAGATCCCTACCTTATAAAAATGGCAACTGACTGAAGATAAGTGGCCTACAGTCACTAAGGCAAGGGGTTCACCTTTCACCTCACTTGTTTTTTGGTTCACTACTCTGATTTAAGTAATGGTAAAATATCATGGCATAAAGATCAAAAGATTTAAGTGACAAAAGCACATGTTATCAATTAATTTGCTTTGAAACTGTTTAGCAGCTGGATAAGTTATTCAAGAAAAAAAACTTCATACTAACTCAATAAACCAATTGTACACATATGCCCAGATTTATGCCAGGCATCTAACTTCTTAAACAGATAGACTGATCTTACGAGTACCTAGAAAACGCAAGACCTGAGCTCCTAAAGCAGATGCACAAGGGGGCTTCACAGTGCTAATGAGCCAACTATTGAATTTTGTAGTTCAGTGTTTTTCAACATAAAACCATTCTGCTGTATGCTCACTAGATGCCATGGAGATGGAAAATACCTTGGAGGTAGGAGGTAAGTTGCACAAAGTGAGCAGTGGTGATATTAATTAGCACTATGGAAAGGTATATGTGATCTAGCCTAGCATCCAATTTTAGGGTTCAAGGACTGATGAAGTTAATTCCTGCTTCCTATGATACTTAAATTAAAACATTAAAAAGTGCCAAAGGGGAATAGACCAAGGGAACTCTAATGCAACTTCCATTACTGCTTGATTTCATTTAGGTACTGAAGTCAGTTGTGCAATTCTAACAAAAGTATAAATGTCAAAACAGATTATGATTCCCAAGGAGTTTTTTTCCAGAGACATCATAAAATTCCTGAAACAGAAACCACGCACAAACAGAAGACAAGACTAGAATGGGGATTCTCACAGAACTGCATCCTGTACCCAGTGGTGGAACATGTGACCCAATTCTGGGTGCATGGGATAATGGATGGGAGTGTACTCTTTCATTAAGCAGTTCAGCTACATGATCAAAAGTTTCATTTAACAAAAGAGAAAAAAGAAAGTTTTCTTCCCATTCAGGTCCCCTTTCTGCTAAAATTTCAAATGTCCATTGAAATACTTAATGCATAAATGTCTAAGAAAAAACATTCTGTATTATTCAAATATCTCCAAGAGTAATTTGATCATGATTCTTTTCTAATATACAAATCAGCACTTGGAAAAATAAAATGTCTAGAAATCAACATTTATATAACCACTGGGGGAAGGAGACATTAAGATCAGCCAGATATCACCCTATGTGACAATCAATGACACGGGTTTTCAACCTGCCAAAAATTGGAGTGGATTAACAACTGTTCACTTGACCACCTCCAAAGCACCCTCTTCCTGAGTAGTAAGAGCTCCCTCAAGCTAAGAACTAAAAGAAGAAAAGTTCTCCCCTACTTTTAGAGAACTAACCCTTCCGATATAGATAAACACTGTCCACAGAACCAGGTGGACCTGTACCATAAATCTAGGCCTTTGGTGCCTTTGATGTCAAGTTTGGTCCACTCCTATCCCATAACTTCCCTACAGTGACAGACTTACCAATCAGAACTGAAAAACCAATTCATTGCTATGCAAAGGCTTGAGAATTCAAGTTCTCTTCTTGTATGGGTTCAACATCTAAGACAAAAACTATAACTGATAATATTATCTAAGTACTTACTACCAACAAAAAGATGTACAGAATAAAGAGGAGAATGATACCATTCCTGCCACCATGCTCACAGAAATAATGTGTTCATGAGAGGCATGGGGAAACATCTAGTAGGGTGCCCTGTGGTAAGATCATAGCAGCATGATTGGGCTGCTCACCCATGGAGGAACACATGTTCAGGCATAATGGCCAACAGCCTGTGCCATTTCCTTTGCTACCACTGCAACTCCCATGCATCCCCAGCTTCATGTTGCTCACATTGCAATGAAAATCTAAATGAGTTCAATTAACTATCAACCAGTTGCACCATGGGATATGAAAAATGGAATGGATATTCCCAAGCAGCCTCAGCAAAAATCAATTGCTGCTTTGGAATACATTATGATTTAACCAAGAAATCTTTTAACTACTTCTATTAGTCTTAGAATTATGATAAAGCTACTATGTAGATTGAGAGAATAGTAAATTTGACAGAACTGCCTGTTGAAGATTCAAAACTTGTTGTGGAAAATATGTAAGTGGATGACAGCTAACCCTCACAGTTTTCTCATATTACAAAAACCATTAACATGTGATTCACTCTATCCTCCTCTTGGAATTTATAGTATCAGCAAGAAACAGGCCTTTTTAGAGAGTATCTGAAACATCCCAGCTTGAAAAAAACACTTATCACTCTTGCCACTAATTTTGAAGGGAAAGAGTGTTGTGCAATCGATCTATGGGAAATATCACCAGGGCCAGTGCCAGTCCCTGTGAATCTTGAACACAGTTCAAGTCTTCAAAAAGAATGAAAATACCCGCATACTCCCCACCATCACCATCATGCAGGCACTTGACCTGTGTCACCTCTCTCCATCCTGATGAAGCTCCTGTGAGCACTACTTTAGAGAAAACAAAAATGAGGGTCAGATACACTAAGGACTGTGCCTAGGCCCTCCCACCCCCCCCTCCTAGCAAGCTCCTCCTTTCCTGATGATAAAGCTGAAGGATCCACAAGCAAAGATTCACTTCTAATTTTGTTTTCATCCCTCTAATACTTCCCTTCCCAACTTTTATTTGTCTTTTTGTTTTCATTTTGTCATTTTCCTTCATGACACCTTCCCACTTTTCTAGAACATGTAAAAACCAACAATGTTACCAGGGCAGCAATGACAAAATTAAATTAATCTTCATCTAAAGAGCTTAGAAAAGACTTAAGTTAAAATTTGACAAGAGGAAATTGGACCTCGACTTCACATCAACAGTTCATGCCTGTGCTGATCTCTTAATATCCTTTCCTTATGATGAGTCTGTGAAATGTTGAAATTAAACTCTTTTTAAGAAATTCAATTTCTTTACATTCTCATGGATTATTTTTAAGGTCCTTTATGGAAAACAAACAAAATAATACAAAAAATTAGTGACTCATTTTCCCCTTTGGGTAATATTTATCAAATATTCCATTTCAATAAAGTAAAACACTACAGTATTCACTGCAATGCCTGGTGTACAGCTGTAAGTAGCAGTGCTCCTGGGACTCTGGAGGACTGGGGTTGAGGGGTAAGGAGTGCAGGGAGAGAAATTGAACATGTAAGCTATGACAGCTGCACGGTCAGCTATCCACCTGCCTTCCGACCCCTTCTACATCCTCCACTCCAGCTCTTTTGGTTTCAGCATCATGAGGAGACCAGCTAGCCTCACAGGCCTCTACCTACATGATGCCAGCAGTGAGGCCCCTCCTCCTACCCACTCATCCCCAGTATGACAGTTAGAACCTTTCCTGGGCTCTGCTGGGCAAACATGGCTCTATTACACACTCTCCCTCTCCTCCTTCTGGAACCTCAGCAACTTTGTGTAGCTGCACTTCTAGACTCAGAATCAAAGAAGTACTGGCTGCTTCCAGAAAAAGGGGAACATGTCAAAGACACAGAGCTGTTCTCTCTTCTCCACAAAGGGAAAAGAGGGAGCAAAAGTCAGACTGGCTCTTAAATAGCATGCCTGAACACCTAGGACAGGTTCCTCTGTCTCTCAAGTGCTTCTGTGAGATGAAGACCTGAATGGCTTATACCCACAGCACTCACAGGCACCAGAGCACATTTCCGGGCATGTTTTTAAAAACATAAAAATGGAAACATGGAAGCTGTGAGAAACTAGTGTAGTGTAGTCCCGGGGACTTTTTAAAAACTTCCCAATATAACCCTGGAAGAGGGTCCCCTCAGTGTGGGGAACTGTTCATGAGACTGACATGCAGATGTGGGCAGCACTGTGCTCCACATGGTACCAACTACCAAGATCAGAAGACTCTGCCCATATCTTCAGGGGACTAGGTCCAGAGTTAGTGGAATACCTGGAAATAAGGCATCCCAACAGAAGTCAGACTAGATAAGCAGGTATATACTGTTCCTCAGAGTTACAAGATCCTACATTTACACTCTGTATCCCAACTTTATCAAGCTATATATGTGATATGCTATGAATACAAGTATAAACATACACTCAAAAACTTGCTGAGAATGAACTAAGGAAGAAAAGCAGGCAGAGAAAGTTCTACCAATTACATCAAACTTCTTTCCCAATCCCTTGATCGGGAGACCTGATCCCACCTGGAAGTGAAATACCTTCAATCTAAGACCAAGTAACATCACAACAAAGGTTTGTCATTTAACGTTTTTATATTGCTATCATCTCTTCTTACCAGTTAGATTGCTTCTTTAAAGTAGAGAATAATATTGTACTGTCTTCTCCTCTACAATCATGGCCCCATGATGGATGCATGGTACTAGCACGTGAAGTACTTGCTGAATTGTTTATTGCTAGCTTAAAAAGCAAAACCCCACACTCAGGATGTGCTCTTTTTAAATACTTTCCTAGAACACAGAGCAATATCTGGACCACACCATTTAGACTACTTTCCACTATTTAAATGCAAATAAATCCTATATCATTTTTTGTGCCAATCATTTAAATGATATTTGATTCTGTTCATTTAACAGAAAAAAACATTTAAAATCAATCAAATGTTTCCTTCATGCTTGAACTAACTAATGTCCAGAATGCATAAACCTGAATACAGGGGAAATAAAGAGGTTGTTATTAATTATGCCAGACTGTGAAGCCAGTAATGGGCAAAAAGCACAACAATAAGTTATAACTGAGGACATAGTGAGCTACATACAATCGGCTGCCCTGAGTTTCAAAAGGGCTAAAAGTACAATTCCTACAGCAACATTCACTGCACTGTTACTCCCTTTCACACAAAGCTAGTGTCTATAATGAAATTAAGATCCTGGCATTTACCCTCCCTCTCCAACTTAGCTTAGAGAGTTTGAGTGATAGGTTGGACCAGTATGCACCAGTTCAGGGCATGCACTCCCAATCACTTATCACTCAGAACACACTAATGGTTGGGTAGCTGGCCAATGATGAACCTGTAGGTGAGATTTTCAAGCTCTCCATCCACCATCTTCCACAACTTTGAAATATTTCAGGTAATTAGAGAAAGGTGATTTGGTGAGGCTGAACATGCAGAAAAATTCTGATTCTGTCTATTAGTGAGCTAAGAGCCCACTTAATGCTGAGGAAAGACAATGTGACTAAGTAAATAAGGACCCTACTAGTCACCAGCAGACTTCTTCCTTATGGGCAGCATGTGAAAAGACTTTTAGACACATGACCACTGTTACCTATAAGAGAAAAATCTGGAAAATCAAATGCTGATGCCTAACTTACTTTATAAGAGATTTGACTACATGGGGGAATTTTTCTCTTTATTTTAATACCTCATAAATCAGTACATCTCAATAATTGAATCCATATTCCAAGACATCACTGTGCCTCACTTGAATCAGTAAATGCCTCTATAAAATCTCATACTGCAACATAGGTAGATGGGAAAATGCTCTACAGAGGACTGGTGTCTTTAAGGTTCATCAATCATGCCAGTTGATTGAGAAATATGCATGTAACTGACAGCCCAGAAAGGGTTAGAAATACCTCAGATTCTAATAAGAACATTTCAAGCCCAAAATTATGTCATGAGGGAAGTAGGATAATATCAAGGTAATGGGATAGAGAAGGCCTCCTTCTCAAAAGTCATGAAAGTCCTATATGTATACACACACACAACTACAATCTGTGTGTGTGTATGTATGCATACATATGGATATATACACATGGTTAGATATGTATAGATATAGATACAAACTGAAACTCCTTGCCAGAGTCTCTTGCCATTTCTTCAGTGAGGGAAGTCTGGTGTTCACTTTCACATCCCACTTTCTGGTCCATACAGAAAAACAAAATAAAAGAGAAGATATCATTCCCATGCCAGTGAGTAGTCTTATGCAGAACAAACCAGTACATTTTATGTTTAGTAATTTGTATTTATTCTTGAATTACTTGTTCATATCCCTTTCCTATATTTTTCTATTAGAGTAGTATTTCCTAGTATTTTTTTAAAGTTTCTTACAAAGAACAATAACTGGTTTCAATATGCTATCTTTCAGGCTGTGTTTGTATGTTTGATCATATAAAAGTTGTCAAATCTATAAAAATTTATAGAGGCAGAAACTTTATGGTTTCTGCCTTTGGAGCACAGGGAGAAGTACTCTGTAGTTGGCTACTAATAATGCCCCCAAACTGACAGAAAGCAACTTCTCCCTTTCCACCTCCCACGAGGGTAAGTATTTATGCCAGAATTTTTCTTCACTAAGCATGTGTTGCCATAATGAAGAAAAAATTAAAATTAATGGATACAGTAAGAAAAGCAATAAAAAATTGAAATAGCTATTTTAAAAGTTCTTATTTTTAAATAACTTCTTCAAATTATTAAAGGGATTTTTCCCCTGGCTCAATTACTACACTTTTCTTTAAGACCTTTATCTAGAACTATCAGGAAAATGCTATATTTACAAATTCCCAAACTTGATATCTCACAATTTCATTACCAGGACACCCACTTCATAACTCCTCAGAATTCATTTAGTCCATTATGCTACCTTATCTAGATGAACTTAATATTGCCCTCATTAATATTTTAATTCTAGACTCTAAAAAACATTGATTTTTATAAGTAGTTAATATATATGAATGCTTATTATATGCCAAGACCTATGCTAAGTCTTTCATATATTCTGCACTTCACTGACTGTGAGATACACCTCTAACATTTTAACACCACTGAAGCCATGAAAATTTACAATTTGTGGTACATTTGTGCTTACTGATAATTTTTCCTCTCAGTGGTAGAGGAAATAATGTCTCACAATTAGCACCATCTCAGATTAGATGAAATATAGAACAATAACTCATTTCATCTCTGTAGCAATTCTGAGACTGATAATATTATCTCTATTCTTTCTGATAAGGGAGTAGCAAAAGCTAATGGATCTTTGCAAATACAAGTGCTGGGCCTGGATTTAAGCCCTGGCAACCTGACAGTAGGGTCGCACCTCTGAGCCTGTTTGCTATCCCCAGGTCCACCATGCCAGAGTCACACTAAAGGCAGCAACTACCTCTGCTCACCCCAGACTTTTCATCTACTATTTAGAACTTGAATACTCCTCTCTCAACTCTCTGAAACACTATCTACAACTGTTCTTCCAAAACTTCTCCAGTTTCTTAAACGCCCATGCTGTGTGCTGATTCCCTCACCTCTCCACACTGACACAGGAACTGACTTGCCTCCTGGGACATTGGTAGCTGGCATGAGCCCTACAGTGTGCACTTCTCTAACTGAACCCCCATTTTGCTGCTTTTGCAGACTTGCCAATGCATTCATTTGATCAGGTGACCTTCTCTCCTTCACTTTGAACCTTGAACTTACATCTCTATCTAGACCTACTCTGGATTTTCTTCCCACAGCTTCCTGGTTTTAGCTCTCCTCTAACTCTCTACCTTTCTTCCAGTTCCTTCCTTTTTGTCTATTTCAAGCATGCCTCTTCCTTCTCCTAACTCCTAACTCTGGGCTCCAATGCTCCAATGGTTGTTTCTTTCCTCATGGGTCCCTCAGAATAATAAGCAGGCAGCTGCCAAGTTTACCTAAGCAAAGCTCAGAATGCTTCCCTGAACTTCAGGTATGCCGCTGCAATGTACCTGATGAACTCTCATCCACCCCACCTTAAATTCAACATGTCTAGTCAACCCCAACTTATCATTCATACAATCCTTTCTCCTTCCACAACCATTTCTACCCTACTAAGGTTGGAAATTTAAGATCCACCTCTCACATCTGTTGTTACTCTACAGCCAATCACCAGTCTCTGGCATTTTGCCTGCAAAACTCCTTCTTTTTCCACTTCTACTTTCACCAGGAAATTACTTTCACACAGATAATTCAACAGCTTTCTTATAAATCTCCTGCCATCCAAGCTCTACCTACTCCAATCCCAACAGCAAGCACAAACACTTTCAGTGACTTCCCAAGTCTTCCTCTTCTAACACACCAAGGCCTTCAAACTGTCATCCCAACCTATCCATTCTGAATATCTCCTCTACCTCAAACTGCTGGGTTCCACTGGGAACACCACAGAGGTCAGGTGGAGATGCTCACCAGTCACCAGTTCTGGGCTGATCCATGACAGCCATTGTTGCTACTGAACCAGAAGTCAGTTAGGACAAAAAAATGCAGCTCCAAGTTGTCCTGGCCACTTTTTAAGTACTTGGTAGCCACCTGTAGCCATAGCTATCGTATTAGCACAGACATAGAACATCTGCTTCTACCGGACAATGCTGCTCCAGAGTTACTCAGCAGCCATGCTGATCTCCCAAGCACTCTGTACCCAGCAGTGTCTCCCTCCTACCTGTAAAAAACCAAGTGACCCTCCATACCACAGTGATCTTCTCATGAGCTGCAGCACAGCTTACTCCTTCATTACCTTGTTATAATTCTTACAATGTTGTTGCATTAAATTTTTCATTATTGTGTCATAAATTATTGTGCCTCTTAGAACTAACAAATATTCATGGAATAAACTAAGAACATGTACTTATTACAATACCACACCAAAATTACCAAATATGGGTGTATGTAATATTCCTCCTTCATTAAAAATGACATTTTCCTTTGATCTAAACACATGAATGATCTTGCATTTAGCTAAATGGATAATATAATGCCAAATTATAATAGTTCACAGAAAATTAGTTCTCTTTTTTGGTGTTTGAAAATTGAAAGGAAAAAAGTTATACAAGATCTGAAATACTTTCACTTTGCATAAGCATATCACAAAGAAACCACAAAAGATAGACCAGGATAGGAAAATGAATGAATAGTATGAGCAACTATACCCTAACAATCTGAGATTTGTAGGAAAAAATAACAATAGTAGACTATCCCTAAAATTGGGAGAAACTATAAATATAGTTTTAAAAATTTGTATAAAATATATTTTCAAAATATAATAATAAATACATTTATATTTATAAATATATAGACATATATAAATTAAATATATTTTCCAGTCAATAGGCAACTCATATCCCACTTCTCAAATATGACAGTGAATATTCATTTACATCTCAAGCTCAAAAACACACGTATGCATAATTTACACTTGTATGTATACGTGCTCTTTTCTTTAAATTCAGATCTGTTGTCCAAAAAATGTTAAGAAACCATTCCACTATAGTACACACCTGGGCTCTTATAAAAGAATAAAGTTTCTTTTCCAAACACCAAGAACCAAGCAGAAGACATTTGGGAGAATCACACCAGGTAGACTCCTTGGACCTTAAGAGGGTAGGAAGCTTTATTTTCAACTTCTCTGAAGTTGTTTTTAGCTGATGACAAAACTGGCAGAGATGCTCAACTATTCTAATACTGCTTCCAGTGACTTCTGAGGTACAATTTGTCAGGGGCAGGCTCCGAGGGCCCCAGAACCGCATCGTGGCCTGATCTCTAAGATGGCACCTGGTAGCTTGCCAGACATAGCTGCACTCATATACAAGTTTTAGGAAGTAACTCTGGTTGGCTGTTGTACATGAGGCAATCCTGGTATCTGCCTGGAGACTGTTCCTTGATAGGCTGACTTTCCTGGTAGTCTACTCTCTGATGGGCTGATGTTCTCAATATAAGTCTGAGACTTGTGGAATAAAGTCCTTTTGGTTCCTGTGATCAAGAAAAGCATACGCATTGTGATCACCCACCGCCTGCAGGCGGTGGGTGATCATACAATTTACAAAAGTTTTTGCTCTTTCTGTCCAAAAGATATGTCTCTTATGCAAACGAATGTTCTAGAGCCAGTTCATTTCTGCAAGTCCATCAGCAACAGATGTAAATGTCACTTTTTTGCATATAAAACTAACTGCTATAAAACTGACATTACCTTAATGCATACATCAATGAAGAATTTAACTTAGATGTTAAGTAATACATGCTATCTAGCACTATCTTTTCTTTTTAAAGGTTAAAATAAAGATTAAAAATAGAGAATTTTCGGGACTCATAGATACAGGAGCTGATACTAGCATTATTACCCTAAAAGATTGGCCAAAAGAATGGCCTCTACAAGTATCCCAAAAAACCCTGAGGGGATTGGGTGTAGCTACTAGCCCACAAAGGAATGGTTCTGTATTGACATGGAAAAACGAAGAGGGCCAACAGGGAATATTTCAACCTTATGTCTTAGATCATTTACCTGTTAATTTATGGGGCAGAGATATTCTCATGCAAATGGATTTAGTACTCACTACAGAAGGCCATTATAGCCAAAAGGCTCAAAATCTAATGGTAAAACAAGGTCATAAATGGGACAAGGGGACAGGCCGCTATGGCCAGGGAAATACCCAGCCAATTAGTGTTAAGGGCAATCAAGGTCGCCAATGCTTGGGTTTTTCCTTGGGGCCACTGAACAAAAGTATGTAAAAATAACTTGGAAATCCAATACACCAGCGTGGATCTCTCAGTGGCCCCTGACATTAGAAAAACTTAAAGTAGCCCAATAACTGGTACAACAACAATTAGAAGCAAATCATATTAGACCTTCAACTTCTCCTTGGAATACCCCTATTTTTAATACTCCAAATATATTATTATGCCACTCTGAGGAAGATATTTTAAAGGATATTTACTCTGAATTAATAGAACAACTCAAATTATGGGGACTCATTATAGCCCCTTAAAAGGTTCAAGTTGGTACTACACAAGAATTCTTAGGAGCCCAATTAATATTTTACAAGGGGATCCCCATCCCACATCTCCCAGAGAGCTCACTCCTCAAGCGTGTCTGGTTTTGAATAGTACACAAAAAAGTTTAGATGAGGCCCAAGTAGATCGTATTGATCTCTCTCAGCCATTACAATTCATTGTTATTCCTAACAAGAAACTACCCACTGGAGTCTTTTGGCAAGAGGGTCCATTGTTTTGGGTCCATCTAGCCTGTTCACCCAATAAAACTCTCTTACCCTACCCTGAAGCAGTAGCTCAAGTAATCTTAAAGGCACTTAAATCATTTATCATAGTGTTTGGAACTCATCCAGCTACTATCATTATTCCCTATGATAAGCATCAACTTTCTTGGTTATGTAATTTCATGGATTCTTGGACTGTTGTTAGATGCTCCACTCAAGCTAACTTTGATATTCACTCTCCTAAACATCCTTATATACAATTTTGTAGTAATAATTCTGTAATATTCCCAAGAGTTACCTGACAACAACCTATTCCTAAGGCTCCTGTGATTTTCACCGATGAATGCAAAATAGGGACTGGAGCTATTTGCTATATAGATAAAGTCGAAACATTCCTTTTCCCTACTCAGATAGTTTATATGTAGTTCAAGCTCTCAGTAACTTAGAATGTGCAGGGCTTATTGCCTCAAAATCTATTTTTTATCCTTCACGGACTTTACAACAAATGATTTGGGATTGTTATAATTCTTTCTTTATTGGACATATCAGAGCTCATACCAATTTACCTGGACCTTTAACTCTAGGGAATAATGTAGCAGACATAGCAACTAAGGATTCCCACATTTTTTTCTGTGTTTGAGGCAGCAAAAATTATCATCAATAATTCCATGTTAATTCTACAACATTAAAACTGAAGTTTCCCATTGCTAAAGAAACTGCACGTGCTATTATTAAATCTTGTGGCCAGTGTACAGTCGTCCATCAACCACCTTCTATAGGAGTTAATCCTAAAGGACTGATACCTAATCATCTATGGCAAATGGATGTTACTAGTCTGCATGGTGGGGAAACTGAGGAAACTTGCAGGAATAGGGCAAGGGAAAATTCAAGATCCTCCTCTGGGAATAGGTACGGCAGGAAAAGTAGGAACCTCTCACAGGAGTCTCTGGCCAGAGCAGTTTAAGGGCGAGGGATAGTAAAAACAAATAGGGTCAATCAAAAACTAAAGGTCGCAAAGGACACTACAGTTGAAGTGTAAAAATGCGTGTATTTTGTATTTGTGTATTTTTCAAATTCAAGAGTCTTGCTCTAAGTAGTGAGGTAAGCTGAGGACCCTGTCTCTTTCTCTGAGGCAGTTAGGTACTCAGGTAAGCTGAGGACCCTGTCTCTAGGGCAGTTAATCCCTGTCCTAGGGCAGTTAGGTACTCAGGTAAGCTGAGGACCCTGTATCTAGGGCAGTTAGGCACTCAGGATAGCTGGCCAGGTGATGAAATATAAAGAGGATCATAAAGGAGCTCCAGAGTATGTGTATTGAGAGTTGTTTGTGTGTTTGTGCTGCTGTTAGTGTGGCCTTTGTACAGTGAAGGATGGATTCAGAAATATCACGAAATCAGTCTGAAAGGATAATTCAAAAAGGAGGCATTAAAAATTATATTACAAGTAGAAGAAGTGCTTGGAGAGATTAAAGAGGAAGTTAGCTGGGGTAACCAAAAACAGGAAAGTTCTGGGAAGGAAAGAAACACTGGGGAAGAATTAGAAAATAAGGAAACCACTGTATGATCATATGTCCAAACTCTAGTAGAAATAAGCCCAGGTTTATAGAAGAAAAGCTGCTCAATGTGCCACAGGGGAATCTTCATAAACAGGATCTAATAGCAACAGAAAAGAACTCTTAAAGAGAACAAAGTGAGGAAGGATTGAGTGGTAGTAACCTAGAAAACAATTACTCAGAAAATTTAAGAACAAGGGAAAAAGGAGAGCTAAATCTAATACAAAGAACCCCCAAAAGAAATAACCAAGTGGTAGTGAAAACTTAAGAACAAGGGGAAAAGGTAGTAGAAAGCTAAACCTAATATAAAGAGCTTCAAAATTTGTAGAATCTGCCCGTATTTGAGGACCAAAATAGAGATACCATCAACCATTAGAAAAACTTTAAAGAGGCAGTTAAGACTGATTGGAAACAGGTATGCAGAGCAGTGTTATCTGGGGGACAATGTCCAATTGGTCTTTGTCCAAAGTGTAGAAAATGAAAACATTGGGTTATACCTTATAACCCACAAGGACAAGTATTGTTGAACGTGCATATCTCACCCTCAAAAATACTCTTTATAAACAAAAAGGGGAAATAGGGGAGACCTTCAGATCCCCTAAAGATGAACTTTCTCTTTGCCTCTTTATTTTAAATTTTTTAACTCTGGATAATGAGGGTCGCTCTGCCACTGAGAGACATGGCAATCATAAACAACATGATAGAGCGACGGTAAAAAGGAAGGATGTTCTTACTGGACAATGGAATGGACCAGACCTGGTGCTTTACTGGAGCTGTGGCTCGGTTTGTGTGTTTCCACAGGATAAAACGTCACCTATCTGGGTTCCTGAATGGCTGACTCGACCAGTGGCAGTGCTACCAACAAGTAATTCAGATCAACAAAATGAAGACACCAAAGACACTCCTGACGATCATGCTATTGACAATCTTTCACCCCTTAGCCACACTTTCTTTTTGCCCAGGTGAAAATGGTTGTACATTTCAAGAATACATAAAAAACTTAACAGTAGATGCAGTTTTACTTTCAGGATGGGTACCTCGCAGATATAATGCTACAGGAACTACTTTCAAAATCCTAAACTCAGTACACCTCCTACAAGGACAGGTTGTCAACATGCAGGATCAGCGACTCCTGTACAAAATGGATTTTTTTTTCACTCCCAATTTCACTTCTTTCACTGCTAATGATAACTTCACTAATAATGTTCAATTAGGCATGAAACGTGTCAACCCCTTTGACAATTGGATGCTTTTCACTGCAGCTTCAGGATATACTAGCTTACAATCTTTTTTCAGTCTCTTAGGAGGGGCATTTCGGCTATGTACTTGGAACTCCTCTACATGGACGTGTACCAGAAATATTACCTTTCCACCTACCCCAGTTTGTGTGTCCCCCCCCTTTTTATATGTTTTTAACTTCTTCTCTTCTCAATTGCACCTCAAACAAATGTGTATTCCTACCTTCCTACCTGTTCCAGTCTCTGTTACAGATACAGAACTGCCAGTACTACTATCTAGAGACAAGAGAGATTTTGGCATCACAGCGGCTGTGGTCACTGCAATAGTGGTTTCTGCAGCAGCAGCACTAGCAACTGCCATACCTACAGCAACAGAAGTCAATCACTTGGCCAAAAATACAGCTACAGCCTTACAGACTCAAAAAGCTCTAAACAACCATTTTAAGGCAGGGATACTCCTTGTAAATCAAAGAGTGGACTTACTACAAGAACAAGTGGATATCTTGCAAGAACTTTTGGGACTGGGATGTGTTTATCCTTTAAGAGCAGTGTGTGCCACCCCTATTGCTTATAATAACCTTAGCTCTGCGGCTGTTATCTAAAATCTCTCTGTCTACCTTACTGGCAATTGGTCATCTACGTTTGATAATTTTACCAGTCAGCTATGAGCTGAAATACTCAGAGTCAATGCCACCAGGGTTCAAGTTGCATCGGTATCCGAGATGTTTTCTTTGTTATCTAAAGCACTGGGATTGACAAAACAGTGGACTGGAACAGTAGCTGTTCTGATTATTATCTGCTTAAGGATAGCCTATGTTATATGCAGCCAAATCAGAGCATGCCAAGATGCCCAACGTCATCGACGGGCTATAGTACAGGTTTTGACAGCCATTGAGACAGGCGCATTCCCCCAAGTATGGCTAAGCATGCTGGACCAGTAGTCAAAGATGGGTGAGATCCGTGGAAATGCATACCAACCTAAGACAGGGTTCTGATGCCTGGAGGTCAGAATTCCAATGACGGGTAAGGATGTAATTTGCCATGGACAACCTAAGACAGGCATGGTCCCAAGTCATCTTTTCTTTATTTAAAGAATAAGGGGGAGATGTCAGGGGTGGGCTCTGAGGGCCCCAGAGCCGCACTGTGGCCTGATCTCTAAGATGGCACCTGGCAGCTTGCCAGACATAGCTGCACTCATATACAAGTTTTAGGAAGTAACTCTGGTTGGCTGTTGTACATGAGGCAATCCTGGTATCTGCCTGGAGACTGTTCCTTGATAGGCTGACTTTCCTGGTAGTCTACTCTCTGATAGACTGATGTTCTCAATATAAGTCTGAGACTTGTGGAATAAACTCCTTTTGGTTCCTGTGATGAAGAAGAACATACGCATTGTGATTGTCCCTGTGGGCGGTGGGCGATCATACAGTGATCTTTACTCTTTTCCTTGATAGCTCATAACTTAAATACTATCATATAAAATTAACAATACTTATCCAGGCACTGTGGTGCATGCCATTCAGGAGGCCTGTTTCAGGGTGATTGCAAGTTTGAGTCCAGTCTGGGTAACTTAGCAAGACCCTGTGTGAAATTTTTTAAAATAATAAAAATATCTGGGGATGTGGCTCAGAGGTAGAACACCCCTGTTCAATTTCCAGTACCACAAAAATAATTTAACTACTTAATTCATTAACAAAACTAAATACTATGATATAAATACAATATATCTTATGTTATACCATAAAATAGTAAGAGAAGAAACAAAGATATTTGCATATATATTCATAACTAAATAAGACAGAAATATTCATGAAAATTACAGTTCCTCTACTTTTATAGCTAGTTAGATGGTCATAGTTGGTATTTACCACCACCTTCCACTATCCATTCTGTATTTACTTTTCCTTCAGCAAGCACTTAAGCTGGTTGTGATTCTTTATCAGTGGGTGATTCAAACATTCATTCCTGAGGTCTGGGCTATCAGTAGTCTTGCCTGGTCTGGGTTGCTGTAATTTCCCCCTGAACTTAGTCATAGGGCATGGTAATACTAACTATCCTGTATTCCAAACATATTCTTCCTTACTGCCATAATGGAAAAGCAGTCCATTTCCCCCTTGGTAGTCAGGAACAATCATCCTAGCCAACACTGTAATTCCCTTCTTCGCTTGTTAATTCAAGGGTTTGAGGAGCCCAAAGTGGCTGAACTGTAGTCTTAAATTACATTTAATTGGAGTTATAAACATCATTCTGGTAGAAGTATTTCTCCTTTTCAAATTAAGATTTCTAGGCAAGTACAGTAAAAGGAAAGTAAACAACCAGGTGCATTTTTCAAATTTCTGCCAACATAAAGGATCTCCCTTCACCACAGTCCTCCAGAGATGCCCCAGAGAGGGACCAATATTCAGCTGTGTACTTTTGGATAGTGACTGCATATCATATAGAACCAACTGTCAACCAGATCTATCTATAGATCTGTCTACCTCTCTATGGAAAAATATGGATACTAACAAACCCCAGGATATGCAGTTGGCAGACTGGAGATTCAGGAGAGCCAATGGTATACTTCTAGTCCAAAATCCAGCAGGCTTAACATCCAGAAAGAGTCAATGTTTCAATTTAAGAGCAAAGGCAAGAAAAATACTGATGTCAATGAAGTCGAGCAGGAGGAAATTATGCCTTAGTTGCAGGAAGGTCAACTATAACTTTTTGTTCTATTCAGGTCTTCAACTGACTGGACAAGGCCTACCCTCATTAGTGAAGGCAATCTTGTTTCCTCACTCTACCAATTTCATTCAGAAAGACCCTCACAGACCCATCCAGATTAATATTTGACCAAATGTCTCTGCAACCTGTGTCCCAGTTAAATTGGCTCATAAAATTAACCATCAAATACCTTAACCATAGTGGATATTCTCTGTTAACAATTGACATGAAGATTGAAACATTTTGTGCCAATCTTCATCTATCTATTCACATGTCTCTTCTCTAGATTTCTTTGTCTTTCATCCATCAGTCCTTTATGTCTAGGCCTCTCTTCATTGACTACTTTCCAGGAATCTACATATATTCTCATCTATGGCCACTTCCTCCACGGAACGTGAATGACCAGTTGAACCACTCATAGCTTATCTATGGGAAAAAACTTCTGCCCACTATTGTTCAAGGTCATACCTAAAGGTGTATATACAATGTAGCCACCATTCATAGTCAGTTTGAACCCACATTTCTCATTGACACTTTTGGAAATCGAGACTGGACTTTGGCTGGTTTTATAGAACCTCCTTCTACAATACAACCATAGATTTAACCTAACAGAGGGATACCTGTGCAACTGCAGCAGCAGGTGATGTGGGGGTCTACCTCACCTGCCTCTATCATTTACATGTGCCCTCTGGGCCTGGTCAAGTTTTATCTTGACTGTAACATTTCAAACTTTCTATGGACTACACATGGACCTATCTGTCTTTACAACTTGGCAGGACTGGAAAAACCCCTAACAAGGCATTTCTGGACCCATGGCCAAGTGTCCTGTCTCTCTGGGCCTAGATGGTGTCAGGTAATATTTCTTAATGTTAGCCAGGTGCAATGGTGCATACCAGTAGTCCCAGTAATTCAGGAGCTGAGGTAAGAGGATCACAAGCTCAAGGCCAGTCCCAGCAACTTAGCAAGACCCTGTCTCAAAATTTAAAAAAAAGGACTGGGCTTTAGTTTAGTGTAGAAGCACCCCTGGGTTTCGAGCTCTAGTACAAAAAAAAAAAAAGGTATATAATTATTTTCTTCTGATGTCATGGCTCTACTTCAGGATAGTTTGTTTCTGTTTTTCCCATAGGAGATTGCTATAAGCTCCATGCTGAACAAATTTAAACTAAATGAAATCTTTTTACAGATTTTCCTCAAAACTCAGGTATGATTAGGAATGGAGAACAATCTGAATGATATTATACAGTTCTGAAAATCACTCCATTTAACATTGATTTATGATCCTTGACCCACCTACAAGATGACCACAAGCCCTCATGCAAATGGAGTGTTGATAAGCAGGTCCCACCAGTCCTATAAATACACTTGAATCTGGAATGCTGTTTGGGCTCCAGATGGGCCCCTACTCTAATACAATCTCTGATTAGAATGTTTCCCTGATGTTATCAGACCACAGGAAAAAAATGAGGATATAGTAACTGAAAACTCAAAATCATAATGGTTTGAGTTTCTACCACGCTAATGGTTTGAATCTCAGCAGCTCATAAAAAGTAGCCTGTAATTATTTCTGGGAGTCTCCAAAAGGGATAATTCCCAAGATCAGATGGCCACATTACCAACAATTCCAGGGGGCAGGACTGACATTGAGTAGTAGGTGAATGTCACTCCCCCAACTGAATATCACACTGAATAAAACATAGATGGTGGATGACAATGGAATGGTGTAACATTGGCACTATGCCTTGCAGATGTTTAAAACTAGTTGCCAGTTAGGATCCACCAGGTTATCTTCTTCAGTTGACCCTGGCCATTGTTCCACTGCCCTTGACACTGCCTGAAAGAGAAACACTTGTGTTAATGTTGAGGGTACATTTCACAGGCTCCCCACTGCTTATACCATGGTTGTGGCCCCCTGGTATTCCCAGAACCATTGTATGCATATTGCCAGAATGAGAAAGACCTGATTCCTATATCCTTGACACTTTCTCTCCAGATTCTCAAGCCCATCTCTCACAATGCCTTTTACCAAAGTGTCTTATTAGCATCTCCTCTCCATTCATTCTTTATCTCCTGTCAGCATCTCTCAATACTCTTTTTCTCTACCAACCAGCTGCTTTGGTATACTCTGTGTCAATATCTAAGATATCACATGCATTCTCTAACTTCCTTAAAAAGACAAACAGACATATCTCTAAATGAGAACATTTTAGATCTATGGTTATTGTAATGGTAATTTTATTTTTTGAGGAAAATAATAAGAAAGTGCATGTTTGCTTATTATCTAGACCAACTCTAGAAATATAACTTCATAAGTTTTAATTTATAAAACACTTTAGTTTGCCAAGCATATTTCATATTTGTAGTTTTAGCCAAATATTCTCTTCAGCATTTCCAAAAGCACTGGTTCTAGCCTCATCTGGAATAATCTGGATGAGATTTTATGCACTTACAGTATGCTTCAGATGTATTAAATAACATGAAATTCAAAATGGTAGAATATTCAATCTTTTGATTAAAATAACAGTGTTTCTGGCTCCTATTAATTTCTAACTTCTTTCCCTATCTTAGCAACTAATAAACTTTTGTAGGGAGTGAATGTCCTTTACAAAATCAGGCAGGGTATGATTACATTCATACAAGAGAAGCTCTTATATGAATAACATAGCCTACAAAACCACACTAATTTTAATAATATTAGAGCAATGTGTGTGTGTGTGTGTGTGTATGTTTTGTGGGTAAGAGAGAGAGATAATTTGTGTATGTGTATTTATACACACATATAACAAAGAATCTTAATAATTAAGATATTCCCTCTCCAAAGTCATTATGTTATTTTAATATATAAAATATATAAGCTGTGATTGACAAATAAATCAGCAATCTAAAACAGATATGTTAATAAAAATGTTAAATTATATTTGGCTTAAATTATCTAATACTAACTAGTTGTTAAAATAAAAGTAAAGGGAACTGATCATGCCAGATGCTGAAACCAGATCTTCAGAACAAGAGCATGAGATGGATAAAGATGTATCGAAGTAATGTGAAAAAGTTTTAGAAGAAACAAATCCATATTTTCCTTCAGTATAAAATGTTCAATGCAGAAAAGATGAGAAGATGAAGAGATGGACATTTATATTCTATTGTCAAGAAACTGGATGTAGCTGAATTCAGTTACTAAAAATGACCATGGGGATTAATCCTAAGATTTTTGTTAATAACTGAAACTGACATTAAAACATGGAATTAGCATTTATCTTTAAATAAGAAAGTCAAAAGGTGGTGCTGCAAGTTGAGCTAAAAAAATTTAGGTTGAGCAGCTGCTGAAGCAGATTAGGAATTAAAAGAACTTAGTTTGGAACTTGCTGACTTTGCACTGATTCTGAGATATTCAAGTACAGGCATCTACTAGGTAGCTAGATAAAGAAGTTAAGGACAGATAGAGATGTTTAGACTGAGATACAGATTTAGAAGTCATCACTATAAATAAAACCAATAGCCAGGTAAGAGATTAGAAAGTCATACAAAGTACTCTTTGTGTCCCCACTATTCATATGCTGAAATCATTACCCCCAATGTGATAGTATTAAGAGGATTGGCATTTGGGAAGGTCCTGGGGCTAGGGCCCTCATGGGCGGGACTAGTGGCCTTATAAAAAGGAACCCTGTGTTAGGTACAGTGGCATTTGTCTGTAATCTAAAACTTGGGAGGTTAAGTGTCAAAGACTGCAAGTTTGAGGTCAGCCTGGCACTTTAGCAAGACCCCAACTCAAAATAAAATAAAAAGTGTTGGGGATGACCTTCAGTAATGCTGCGCTTGCCTAGTGTGTGAGAGGACCTGATTCAATCTCCAGTACAGGTGGGGTGGCAGGGAAGAACCCCAAGAGCTATTACATTCTCTGACACTGGAGAATATAATAGTGTGATGGGCTGACAGATCTGGCTCCATGAGAATGTTATAGGTCAGACTCAAAGGGAAATGACTAAACAGACTCCATTTTGCTCTGAGATTCCATGTTATGAAGGAAATAAGTTTTTCCCATGGGAACACCCTGCCTCTATACCCATCATTAGTTAGTTAGCATGGCATGTTTAATAATATACAATGGCAACACCTATGTAGTAAAAATTACTCTCCTTTGACCTCTATTGCTCTTAACCAATGTACCATGTAAATGGTAATTGTGTGGATGTTAGCAACCATTCTTTAGTTTGTACCTAGGTAAGGGTCAGTTTGACCCACTTCCCCCTTTGTCGATGATCTCATGATGTTAGTTTGTAATTTTGAATCATAGCAACAGACAGTTATGATTGATGTGATTTTGGGTATAAGAACCCTACAACCCTGTGTTTGGGGCTGTTCTCCCAATAGCCATTTTTAGGGGCATTGTGTGAGACAGTCAGCTGGTCAGCTTAATAAAGACTCTCAAATTTGAACTTCTCAGTGGTGATCGGTCTGTTCTTAAGTTGCGTCCTATAACAATAGGATGACAGTTTGTAACCCAGATGAGGACCCACACCAGAACCTGACCATGTGGACATTATGATCTCAGACTTCTAGCCACTTGAACTGTAAACATTTATGTTTTTCATAAGCCATTTGGTCTATGATTTGTGCTACAGCAACCTGAACTAAGCCAAACTCTGTGAGAAAAGAAACAAGCAAAGGATGGGGTCTGATGCGAATACTGCCAATTGAAAATGGTGAAAACTAACCCCAAGAAGAGATCTAAAAAACAAAAAGAATGAGCAAGCAATACATCTATACTTGGGCGACCTGGAAGAAAAGTATTCATATCTTTTTTTCTTTTCTTTTTTAAAATTTATTTTTATTGTAAACAAATGGGATATATGTTGTTTCTGTTTGTACATGGAGGAACAGTGTACCCTTTGCATATTCATATATTTACATAGAGTAATGATGTTTGATTCATTCCATTATTTTTTCCTTCCCCCCCACCCCTCCCACCTCTTTTCCCTCCATACAGTCCCTCCTTCCTCCATTCTTGCCCCCTCCCACACCCCCATTATGTGTCATCATCCGCTTATCAGTGAGATCATTCGTCTTTTGGATTTTTGAGATTGGCTTATCTCACTTAACATGATAGTCTCCAATTTCATCCATTTGCCTGCAAATGCCATAGTTTAATTATTCTTTATAGGTGAGTAATATTCCATTGTAAATATATATACCACAGTTTCTTTATCCATTCATCAATTGAAGGGCATCTAGGTTGGTTCCACAGTCTGGTTATTGTGAATTGAGCAGCTATGAACATTGATGTGGCTGTATCTCTGTAGTATGCTGATTTTAAGTCCTTTGGGTATAGGCAGAGGATTGGGAGAAAGGGGTCAAATGGTAGGTCCATTCAAAGTTTTCCAAGGAACCTCAACACTGCTTTCCAGAGTGACTGCACTAATTTGCAGCCCCACCAGCAATGTATGAGTGTACCTTTCTCCCCACATCCTCTCCAAAACCTATTGTTACTTGTATTCTTGATAATCACCATTCTAATTGGGGTGAGATGGAATCTTAGTGTAGTTTTGATTTGCAATTCTCTTATTACTAAAGATGATGAACATTTTTTCATATGTTTGTAGATTGCTTGTAGATTTTCTTCTGAGAATTGTCTGTTCATATCCTTAGTCTATTTGTTGATTGAGTTATTTGTATTCATCATGTACAGTTTTTTGAGTTCTTTATATATTCTGAAAATTAGTGCTCTATCTGGAGTATGAGAGGCAAAGATTTTCTCCCACTCTGTAGGCTCTCTCTTCCCATTGCTGATAGTTTTCTTTGCTGAGAATAAGCTATTTAATTTGAATCTATCCCAGTTATTGATTCTTGCTTTTATTTCTTGCATTATGGGAGTCCTGTTAAGGAAGTCTGATTCTAAGCAAACAAGTTGAAGATTAGGACCTACTTTTTCTTCTATAAGATGCAGGGTCTCTGGTCTGATTTCAAGGTCCTTGATCCATTGTGAGTTGATTTTTGTGCAGGATGAGAGATAGGGGTTTACTTTCCTTCAGTTGCATATGGATTTCCAGTTTTCCCAGCACCATTTGTTGAAGAGACTACTTTTTCTCCATTGCATATTTTTGGCACCTTTGTCTATTATTAGAAAATTGTATTTATTTGGGTTTATGTCCGTTTCCTCTATTCTGTATCATTGATCTACCTGTCTATTTTGGTGCCAATACCATGCTGTTTTTGTTACTATTGCTTTGTAGTATAGTTGAAGTTCTGGTATTGCGATATCCCCTGTTTCATTCTTCCTGCTAAGGATTGCTTTAGCTATTCTGGGTTTCTTATTCTTCCAGATGAATTTCATGATTGCTTGCTCCATTTCTGTAATGTACGTCATTGGGATTTTAATTGGAATTGCATTGAATCTGTATAGCACTTTTGGTAGTATGGCCATTTTGACAATATTAATTCTGTCTACCTAAGAACATGGGAGATCTATCCATTTTCTAAGGTCTTCCTTAATTTATTTCTTCAATGTTTTGTAATTTTCATTGTAGAGATGTTTTGCCTCTTTGGTTAGATTGATTCCCAAGTATTTTTTTTTTTTGAGGCTACTGCAAATGGGGTTGTTTTACTAATTTCCCTTTCAGCTGTTTCATCGCTTGCATATAAAAATGCTTTAGATTTATTTGTGTTGATTTTATAGCTTGCTATTTTGCTGAATTCATTGATGTTGTCTAGAAGTTTTCTGGAGAAGGTTTTTGGATCCTTTAAGTATAGAATAATGTCATCCACAAATAGTGACAGCTTAAGTTCCTCTTTTCCTATTCGTATCCCTTTAATTTCTTTAGTCTGCCTAATTGCTCTGGCTAGAGCTTTGAGAACAATGTTGAATAGAAGTGGTGGAAGAGGACATCCCTGTCTTGTTCCCATTTTAAAAGGGAATAGTTTCAGTTTTTCTCCAAAAGAATGATTTTGGCCATGGGCTTAGCATAAATAGTCTTTACAATGTTCAGGTATGTTCCTACTATTCCTATTTTTTCTAGTGTTTTGAGCATGAAGGGGTGTTGTATTTTGTCAAACCCTTTTCCTGTGTCAATTGAAATAAATATATGATTCTTATCCTTAAGTCTATTAACATGATGGATCACGTTGTTGGTTTACAAATGTTGAACCATCCTTCCATTCCAGGGATGAACCCCACTTGATCGTGGTGCACAGTTTTCTTAATATGTTTTTGGATACGGTTTGCCAATATTTTGTTAAGAATCTGTGCATCTATATTCATCAAGGATATTGGTCTAAAATTTTCTTTCCTTGATGTGTCTTTTCTTGGTTTGGGTATGAGTGTGATATTGCTTCATAGAATGAGTTCGGTAGGGTACCCTCCTTTTCTATTTCCTGGAATACTTTGAGAAGTATTGGAATGAGTTCTTCTTTGAAGGTCTTGTAGAACTTGGCTGAGAATCTTTCTGATCCTGGGCTTTTCTTGGATGGTAAGTTTTTAATGGCTTCTTCTATTTCATTGCTTGATATTGATCTGTTTAAATTGTGTATCTCCTCCTGGTTCAGTTTGGGAGGAGCATATACCTCTAGAAATTTGTCAATGTCTTCGGTAGTTTCTATTTTGTTGGAATACTGATTTTCAAAGTAGCTTTCTCATTATGTTCTGTATCTCAGTGGTGTCTGTCATGATATTTCCTTTGGCATCATGTATTTTAGTAATTTGAGTCTTCTCTCACCTTCTCTTTGTTAGTGTGGCTAAGGGTTTGTGTATCTTGTTTACTTTTTGAAAGAACCACTTTTTTGTCAATTTTTTGAATTGTTTCTTTTGTTTCAATTTCATTGATTTCAGCTCTGATTTTAATTATATCCTGTCTTCTACTACTTTTGCTGTTATTGTGTTCTTCTTTTTCTAGGGCTTTGTGCTGTAATGCTAGGTCGTTTAGTTGTTGACTTTTCATTCTTTTCTGGAATGTGCTCCATGCAATGAATTTTCATCTTAGTACCGCTTTTATAGTGTCCCAGAGATTTTGATATGTTGTATGTCATTCTCTTTGACCTCTAAAAACTTTTTAATCTCCTCCCTGATGTTTTTTGTTATCCATGTTTCATTCAATAGCATATTATTTAGTCTGAAGGTGTTGGAGTAATTTCTGTTTTTTATTTTGTCATTGATTTCTACTCTCAGTCCATTATGATCTGATAGAACACATGGCAGTATCTCTATTTTTTTGCATTTCCTAAGGGCTGCTTTGTGGCATAACATGGTCTATTTTCGAGAAGGTTCCATGTGCTGCTGAGAAGAAAGTGAATCCACTCATTGATGGGTGGAATATTCTATATATGTCTATTAAGTCTAGGTTATTGATTGTGTTATTGAGTTCTATGGTTTCTTTCATTGGATTTTGATTGGAAGATCTATCTAGTGGTGACAGTGGTGCATTAAATTCACCCATAATTATTGTGTTGTGGTCTATGTGATTCCTGAAATTGAGAAGGATTTGTTTGATGTACAGGGATGCACCATTGTTTGGGGCATAAATATTTAGTATTGTTATCTCTTCCTGATTTATGGTTCCTTTACAATATGAAATGTCCTTCTTTATCACTTCTGACTAACTTTGACTTGAATTCCACTTTATCTGATATAAGGATGGAAACCCCTGCTTTTTTACTGAGTCCATGTGCATGGTAGGTTTTTTTCCCAACTTTTCACCATCTGTGGATGTCTTTTTCTATGAGATGAGTCTCTTTTAGGCAGCATATTGTTGGGTCTTTATTTTTAATCCATTCTGCCAATCTATGTCTTTTGACTGATGAGTTTAGTCCATTAACATTCAGGGTTATTATTGAGATATGATTTGTATTCCCAGTCATTTGGCTCATTTTTGGTTTTTAATTTGGCTTGGTTTCTCCTTTGAGTGGTTTTTCTCTAAGGTATTTCCTCCCTTTGGTGACCTACATTGTTGTTTTTCATTTCCTCCTTATGGAATATTTTGTTGAGAACATTCTGTAGTGCAGGATTTCTATTTGTAAATTCTTTTAACTTTTGTTTATCATGGAAGGATTTTATTTCATCTTCAAATCTGAAGGTTAGTTTTTCTGGGTATAGGATTCTTGGTTGGCCACCATGTTCTTTCAGAGCTTGAAAAATGTTGGTCCAGACCCTTCTAGTTTTTATTGTGTGGGTTGAGAAGTTGGCTGCTATCTGTACTGGTCTCCTCCTATATGTAATCTGATGCTTTTCTCTCATGGCCTTCGAAATCCTATCTTTATTTTGAATGTTAGGCATTTTCATTATAACCTGTCTTGGTGTGGATCTGTTGTGATTCTGTGCATTTGGTGTTCTGTGATCCTCTTGTATTTGATTTTCCATTTCATTCTTCAGGTTTGGGAAATTTTCTGATATTATTTCATTGAATAGTTTATTCATTCCTTTGGTTTGTATCTCTGTGCCTTCCTCAATCCCAATAATTCTTAAATTTGGTCTTTTCATGATGTCCCATATTTCTTGGACATTCTCTTCATGATTTCTTACCAACTTCTCAGTTTCGGACAACTTTATTTTCAAGATTAAATATTTTTTCTTCATTGTCTGAGGTTCTGTCTTCCAAGTGGTCTATTCTTTTGGTGATGCTTTCCATTGAGTTTTTTATTTGGTTTATTGTCTCCTTCATTTCAAGGATTTCCATTTGTTTTTTGTTTTTTTTTTTTTTTTTTTTTTTTTTTGAGAATCTCCATCTCTTTGTTGAAATGATCTTTTGCTTTCTGCAGGTGCTCTTTCAGCTTATTGGTATTATCATTCATTGCCTGCATTTGCTCTCTTATCTAATCCTGTGCTTCACGTATCATCTTAATCATGTATAATCTGAGGTCCTTTTCTGACATTTGTTCTAACATACTGTCACTGGATTCTATTAATATAGAATCTAGATTTGTTTGGATCATTTTCTTCCCTTGTTTTTTTCATGTTGTTCATGTATCTTCCCCTCTAGCAGTGCAGATCGGGGGTATTGCAGATTTCCCCCTATAGGCTTATAGTGGCCCTATAGGTTTCCAAAACCCTTTCTTTAAGGGGAGATCAATATTAGCAGTGCCCAAATCAGACACTATGCAATCCTAGACCAAATAGCCCCTATGGAGACGATAACAAAATTGTCATAGTAAATAAAATAAGTTCAAATATTATCTTCAGAAAAACAAACAGGTTTGCAATAAGGTCTGCAGTTTCTAATGGAGGACAAAGAGGATGCAGAGGGATGTAGAATGTGGTTGTTAATGGGATAAGAAAAGAATATACAGAAGTTCTAGAAAATAGTGTGAAAGTGTTATCAAAAGAAATCGAATGTTAGCGTGCAAATAAGGGAGAAAGAGACTCTGAGGGAACAGGTAAACAAAAGGAAAAGAGAGCAAGAAAAGTAAAAAAAAAACTTAAATTTTTTAAAAAGAAGAAAAAAGAAAATCTACTGTATAAAAGTCATATACTAATGAATCCTCACAGTGTTCAGTAGCCTGATGCATGAAAGGTACCTGACAATAAGCTTCAAGCCTCCAGCAGGCATTGCAGGATTTGCCCCACCCAAAGATCAGAGCTACAGTTTCCAGGATTATCCAAGATCGCCACTCTGGCTTTGAAATGTGTTGGCAAGTGGGGAGCTGCATCTCAGGGGTGGGCATGGTCAGCTGGAGGTCCTAGAGACGGGATGCAGTTGGTCCGGCAGGGGTCCTGGAGGTCTGGTGTGTTTAGTGTGGTTGTGGGATCCTGGAGGCCGGGTGCAATCAGTCAGTCTGGGGTACCCATGATAGGGCGCAGTCTGTTGGTCTGGGGGTCCTGGCAGCAGTCAATGTGAGGTCCCCAGAGACAGGGAGTGACCGGTTTGGCTGAGGTATCCTAGAGACTGGGCTCAGTCTTCCAGCCAGGGGTCCTACAGAGCCTGGCTGGTGTCTCAAAATGGCGGCAGCCACATGTAATCAAACCTGCAGGTACTGTAACAGTGAACTTCCAGGGAACGGCAGGCAGCTGGTGCTCCACTGGTGGTCAGTGATCAATTTGTTTACTGTTGTCGGATGATCGGTAGGTGAGCCTCATTTATTGGGTGATGGATAGGTGTAAGGCAGGCAATGGACAGGCGAGAGGCAAGCAAATGATGGATGATAGACACCTGACAGTGAGCAATCTGCACTCAATAAAGGTGTCGATATGTTGGCAGACTGCAGGTCATCACAGAAGACAAATGGGGTAAACACCAGGGGATCGATAAGCAGCAAAACCTGCCTCACGGAGAAATAGATATCCTCTGCTTGAAACCGAAGTTACAGAGCGACAAGGAACGCAGTCTTCCTCTAGTCCGCCATCTTGGATCTCGTTCAAGTATTCATATCTTAAAGCTTCTATCTTCTCTGTGAAATATGAACTAAGATCTCATAAAACTGTGTATATACTGAAGAGTCAAAGACAAAAGCAAAACATTTGAAAATCAGTAGCAGAGACATTAGACACAAAAAATTGTTACAGAAATTCTGATATCTGTAATAGTGGAGTATTATTAGAAATATGCTCTTTAGTCATAAATCCATTCTTTTTTATGGCTAATATTCCATTGTGTATATGTACATTTTATTTATCCATTCATTTGTTGAAGGGCACCCAGGTTGGTTCCATAGCTTAGCTATTGTGAATTGAGCTGCTCTAAACATTGATGTGACTACATCACTGTAGTGTACCAGTTTTAAGTCCTTTGGATATGCACCAAGGACTGGGATAACTGAGTCAAATGATGGTTCCATTCCAAGTTGAGGACTCTCCATACTGCTTTCCAGAATGGTTGCAGCAATCTGCAGTCCCACCAGCAATGTATGAGTGTACAGTTTCCCCCTCCCGCTCACCAATATTTTTCATTACATGTCTTCTTGATAATTGTCATTCTGACTGGAATTAGATGGAATTTTTGGGTAGTTTTAATTTGAATTTCTTTAACTGCTAGAGAATTTGAACATTTTTTTCATGTATTTGTTGACTTTATGACTTTTGCCAGTAAATGGATAGTTCTGGAGACTATTGTGCTAAGTGAAAAAAGTCAACTTCAAAATAAGTCAACCAAGGGCAGAATGTTGTCTCTGATATGCGGATACTAGCACACAATAAAGGTCAGAAGGGAAAAACAGAACTTCAATGGATTAGATAAAGGGGAATGAAGGAAAAGGAGGGGAAAGGGGAATGAAGGAAAAAGAGGGGAGATGGGAATAGGAAAGACAGTAGAATGAATTGGACATAACTTTTGTATCCTCATATATGAACACACAACCAGTGTAATTCCACATCAAGTATAACCACAAAAATGGAAAGTTATACTCCATGTATGCATAATGTCATACTATACTTTTCTGTCATGTATATCTAAAAAAATTTAAAAATTTATAAATATGCACTTAAGTGAACTACAGTCAGTTTTACCTTTGTATCTCTTCATCTGAACCATTTTAAAGTTGAAGACAATGATATTTCATAATGATGAAGTGATACTTTATCATTTGTCTTATGAGAATTTTAACATTAATTAAATTTAAATTAATTCATAATTATTATTTGCTATTTTGATTATAATTTTTCCATTTTAAATAATTTTATGCTTTTTAGTATATTTTGATCCCCCCAGTTTAACAAAAATTAGGACAAAATTGTCTTATAGTTTCTTACCCAGAATTAAGATAAATTTCATGCATTGCATTTGGTTCTTAAATTTCTTTCATCTCTTCTAATCTATAATAGTTTCCTAGTCTTGGATTCTTTGTTCTTGATATTTTTTTTCCTTTTACAGAACTAGGGATTGAATCCAGGTGAACTCTAACATGCTACATTTGAGCCTTCTTTATTTTAAGACAGGGTCTCTCTAAATCACCAAGACTGGCCTTGAAATTGCAATCCTCTTGCCTCAGCCTCTGGAGGAGCTGCAATTACAGGAATGTGCCACCAATTCCAGTGAGACTGAATTTTGGAGAGTTAGAGTCATTCATTGTGCAGATTGACCCATATCCTGGATTTGATTATTTCCTTGTGGTTAAACTCAGGTTAAGCAATTTTTGGCCTAAATACTACATAGAGATACATCACATGAGGATCTACATAATTGTGGAATTGCACTCCTGTGGGTGATGCTAAATTTGATAGTCTGGTTAATGAGGTGAATACCACATTTTTTGTTGTAAAAGTACACTTTTCCCTTTGTGAGGAATAAGAGGTCTATGTGATGCTATTATGAAACCGTTAAACTGTCTTGTTCCCCAAGTGTTTTGCTTCCAATAAAAATTTTAGCAACTATTGATAGTTCTGACCTGAAGTAATTATTACATTGGTGGCTGCAAAATGGTCATTTAAAAAAAGCTACCATTCTTTCTCTATATATTAATTAGCAATTTCTATAAGAGCTTTACTTCCCCATCTCATCTCTTTCTTTCCATATCTTTCTCTCTCCCTCTCTTTCTCCCCATCCCTCATCACTAGGCACTTATGTATTTTTTTAAATTAAATATATTTTAAAAATTAAATATATTACAAGGTGTTACTGTCATTATTTCCTATATTCCAAGTGTTTCATAGCACATTAGTGGGACTCTTGCAGTTCATTCCTTTTGACATGACCTACTAGTCTTTAATAATGTCTTGCTATTGAGTTTACCAAGGATCATCCTATGCAAGCTTAATTTATATATTTCCTGTTCCAGATCTGGAATCAGGCATTTCTCAAAGGAGATCTGGTTACTTCTAGTGGAGAATGGCATTTCAAAATCAAGGATTAGGCACCAGGTATATTTATTTCTACTTCTAAGCATGTCTTTCAGTGAGGAAGGCTAAGAATACACATGCAAGCATGTACACACACATATGTTTGTGTTCATTCTGCTACTGCAAATTCACATATGACATCATGGGGGAGTCTTCAACTTCCCTTGTTCTATACTTGTTTCTCATTTATCACACAATAAGAATCTTGATTCTTAATCTCACTCTCCAACAACATTAACATATGTACTCATTTGATCTACTCCAAAATAACTATAAAATTGTTCAGAATGCCAAAACCAATACCGCTATCAATAACAAACTTTCTAGATAATGATTTATTTGTAGATTGTTTTGTACTTAGAATATATTCCAGTTAGTACTCAGAAGTTGAAGGACTTAGGAAATATAAATAATAAGGGATTTATTAGAGGGACTTGATATCATGACACTGTGGAACTGATCAAACAGATTATGTGCAGCTGGTATTTTAGTGTCTGCTGTTGGAACTTAAAATCCTTAAAGAGGAAGGAAAGGTGGAGGTGAAGTGGGAAAACAAGCATACAGTGAAATTTCTGATGCTGGGCTGGAACCTCTGAGGAGGGACTGCAACAAGTCAGATTCATTGTCTTGGACTCTAGCCCCAGTTTCCATGATGTAGGGTCCTGCAGGAGAATCTGGTGCCCTTCACCACACTGTTAAACATGTGTCCCGTTGAAATGGTTGCAGTTCTTATCCTCAGTTCTGGCTTACAGGGGAAAGCCAAAAAACATCTCTGAGTTACCCTCTTAATGGCATTTCTTATCAGCTTTGGTGAAGGGAGTTTTCTCTGTATCATTCCAAGAGTATATTTAAAGAATGGCTGAGTAGGACTTACATGAAGGAAGAGAATTTTGGGACACAGTTGCAGTTTAGCTAATTCTACCTAGTAAAATCTACAGTCAGATAACTACATTCAAAAGAAATTGAGGGCCTTGGAATAGAGTTCAGTGGAGGAGCACATGCTTGGCCTATATGAGGCCCTGAGTTCAATTCCCAATGTCACACACGTTTAAAAAAAAGATACTTGAGTCAATCATTTTCTCTGTGTAATTATGTTTTCAATTTGATATAAAATTAGGTTCATTTGTTTAGATTTTTAAAATTATTTACTTATCTCATAAATTTGAAATTCTTAATGTATTCCTCTCATAAATTATTATAGTTTAGATATTAGGTATCCTCCAAAAGCTCATGTGTGAGACAATGTAAAAATATTCAGAGGTGAAATGATTGGGTAATGAAAGTCTTAACTCAAACAGTGAATTAATCCCCTCATGGGGATTAACTGATTGATAATTGAAGGCAGGTAGGGTGAGGCTGGAGGAGGCACTGGGGGTGTGCCTTTCAGGGATGTATTTTGTATCTGGAGTCTCTCTGTTTTCTGATCATCATATGAGCCTCTTCCCTCCATCACACTCTCCATGATGCTCTGCCTCACTTCAAGCCCCAAGGAATAGAGCCAGATGTCTATGGATTTAGACCTCTAAAACTGTGATCCCTAAATAAACTTTTCCTCTTCTAAAATTGTTCTTGTTAGGTCTTTTAGTCACAGCAGTGAAAAAGCTTACTAAAACAGAAATATATTAAAATATAGATTCAGAAGTTTCACTTCCATTCTCCAATGCTCCACTCAGTTCTTACCCATCCATTTCATTCTATTAAATACACACACACACACACACACACACACCGTTCCCATTACCCATGGGGAATACATTGCAAGATTTCCAGTGACTGTCTGAAATTGTGGATAGTACCAAACTTTATTCGATTTTTTCCTTAATATACATACCTGTGATAGTGTTTAATATGCAAATTAGGCATAGCAGATTAATAAAACTAATAATAAAATAGAATGATTATAACAATACACTGAAATTAATTTGCCATCCTTACTGTTCTTGTGCTTGAGGGGCATTATTAAGTAAAATAAGGGTTACTAGAGCACTAGCACACCAATACTATGACAGTTAATCTGATAACTGCAATAGCTACTAAGTGACTAACAGGTGGGCAGTATATATAGTGTGGATAGACTGGGCAAAGAGATAATTCACATCCCAGTGGGATGGAGTCAGAGGGTGCATGATTTCATCACTTCACTCAACGGCATGCAATTTAAAACTTACAATTTGTTTATTTCTGTAATTTTCCATTAGCTATTTTCAGACCATGAATGACCACAGAAAACTGAAACCAGAGGAGAAAAGCTGCAGAGGGGGAACTCATCTAAAAGTATATATAGTTTTCCCCCCTATTTTTTGCCAAAAGGTAACATACAGTATATAGCTTATTGTACCTTACCATAAAAGCAAACTTTAAAGAAACTAACAATAAAAAAATAATAAGTTCACAAAGAATATTTCAAAGAATTCTATTTTATTAACATACTCAAGGGTAGTGTAAGCAAGATGTTATAAGAAAAAATAACATTCTGATATAAAAATTCTTTGTTAAAAGTTAGGAATATAATATCCTAATAAATTTTACCATTCTAGAAGCAAAGTTCTCCAGGGAAAAAAGTTAGAAAGTCTGGAAAATTGAGATGACAGCAGAATGTACTATATTATTGAGATACCCATTATTAAAGTATTTAAAGAGAATCTGGAATTCCACAGAGGTAATTACAAGGGTTTCTCAATGAGAAAGTTGTTCTGAATCAACTCTATGATTCTATTTTCTATTCACACTTAAATAGTTTTAGAGAGTAACTATTAAACAATAGGGAATGTTATTCATAATAATAACCTTGATTCCGAAAGAAAGTATTGAATTGTGATCAGTTACACATCAGTGAACCTGGTTGTAGCTCTTGAAGCCTCTGGGAGGATGTTTGTTTCTCAGTAGTTGACCACTATCAATGTGGGATCAGACCTGGCTGGGCAGATCTGGCCTTCTGGTGGGAATATCTAGTGTCTACTAGAATGTAGGATTCAAGATAGAAATGCTGGTTGAAAATAAACTTATCTCCAGGGGAGAAAGAGTCAGACACAGCAGAAATGCTCTTAACAATATTTTAGTCATCAACTAGAACAATGGTTCTGAGATGTTCTTTTTATCTAGATTTTGTTCTCCAGTTTTCTGTAAATACACAACTACCTTAGGGGAAAAAGGGATTGTAAGCAAAACCTAAAAGCATTGTGCTGACTAAAATGTCTGTAAGAACTTAGAATGCAAGATGATACTATCTCGATGCTCATATGGCCCACACCACAACAAAAAGGAGGTGTTCTCTGTTTCTGCGTGGACTGCAATCTGGCTTGGCTCATCACAGGTTCCAGGAACACTGTTTGGGGTGGAAGTTTTTAGCATGTTGACATTGCCCATGGCAACACTGGGATTTAGGACAAAGTATCCAGGAGTAGACAGGCTATGTCCAACAAAAAGGACCTACATTTATTTTTGCATGCAGTGGAAGCTTCAGAAACTGAAAAAAGAAGGCAAAGTCTTTCTCATATGCATGATGACATATATCAGTGATTTCAGGTAATAAAGGGTAGAGAATTTGATTGGGTATAGAACCGTGGGAGCAGAGGAGAGTGAGTAGTTAGTTCTGCAGAGTAGTCAGTTCTTCATTCTATACAAGACCTGCGGTGGTTTTAAACCATGTCTGAAAATTATTCAGCACTTCTTTCATCAAAAGGTGGAATCTATATCCCCTCACTGTGGATTTGAACCAACTTAGTGACTTATTTGTATCCAACAAAATGCAGCAGAAGTGATGAAGGCTGGATCATAAAATGAATATAGCTTTCACATTGCTTTCTGGAATATTAGCATTTGAAGTTTTTAGCTGCCTTGTAAGAAGTCTGACAATGCTGAGGAACATATGCTAGGAAGAAGCTAGCATGAAGAGAGTATGTTTAGGAATTATGGCTGAAAGCCTCAGCTTAGATACCAGTTTTGACTAACAGTCATGTTAATAAATATGTATCAGTATTCCAGTCTCCAGTCACCAAGACACCCCAGGCATTGCATCTTTCTTAGTTGAGACATCATGGAGCTCAGATAAGCCATCATTGCTATGCCTTGTCTAAACTCTCATTGAGAGTAATTTTACAATTTGCAAATGTCAGAAGTATAATATTTGATGCTCACAATGATACAGTTAGGTAGGTTGGATTGACATTATCATCACCTTCATTTCACAGATTAAAAAAACAAAACAAAAAAAAACAAACAAGAATTTTACCTTACATGTTTTGAGATTATACAGCCACGATGCAACATGCTGACATTACAATCTTGATCTTTGGACTCCAGAGTTTATGCCTTCTCTTGTTGTCTCTCATCTGGATAATGTACTTAGAATGGCCTAAGAAAATAAGATACACCCAGAATTTGAAGACAAGATCATAAAATATTGAATGAAATAAAATTATTTTTGAATGAATATGACCAGTCATCTCCTGGAGAAGAAATCATAAAAGATAATTGATCTATAGATTGATGCTGATACATGAAGTTATCATTTAAAATTGAATCAATGAGAAGCATCTTAGAATTTTAATGTTATAAGGAATATAATAATGATATAATATTTTAAGAGCTTATTTTTTAAAAAATGAAATAAGACAGAATAAAACAAAAAACTTACCATTTGTTTCTGTTTAATGGTACTCTTTCAGTCTGCTCATAATTATGTCCTTATGATAAAGAAGAACATCCTTCACACTAGCCCAGTTTGATGACATTGTCCCTATGATCACCTTCATTTACTCTATATTTGCCAAAGCACTTTTGGATTTAAATTTAGCTGCTTAAGGAAACTGTCCTACTTAGAAGAGAACATGAAATGAAGTTGACGAAGCATACTATGCTCATTTGATGGGAAATACTTTTCAATGTAGAGGAACGTTAGTATTTTGATAGTCTCATTCTCTCTCTCTCATCTTAAGAGTATGCATCAGCTCCCAGGCTCATTCCTATCCCAAATAGTAAGACATCCTGTTACAGAAGTAAGACAGCCATCTCTTGAATCATCCTAAATACAAATAGGAGGTCACTGGTGACCCCTCTTTCCACTCCATCATGGGAAGCACAAAAAGGCAAGCGTTCACTCCATCTTTCATGACTTCACTATTAGGTTATTTTGTGAAACACTTACCATCAGTAACTTCTCACTTCTTATCTCCCTTCCTTAAAAATTTCTTTTCTGAAACTTGGAATGGACCCACCATTTGACCCAGCTATCTCACTCCTTGGTTTACACCCAAAGGACTTAAAATCAGCATACTACAGTGATGCAGCCACATCAATGTTCACAGCTGTTCAATTGACAATAGCTAGATTGTGGAACCAACCTAGATATTTTTCAATTGATGAACAGAAAAAGAAACTATGGTATATATACATAATGGAATATTACTCGGCTATAAAGAAGAATAAAATTATGGCATTTTCTGGCAAATGGGTGGAGTTGGGGAATATCATGCTAAGTGAAATAAACCAAGCCCAAAAAAACAAAGGCCAAATGTTTTCTCTAATAAGTGAATGATGATACATAACAGGGAGAGGGGGAGAGAAAAATGGAGTAACTTTGGATGGTGTAGAGGAAGATGGGGCAGGGGTGGGTGAGGGAAGAAAAGATAATGGACTGAAGCAGTATTACCCTACCCTATGTATATGTTAGATTACATGAATGCTGTAAATCTACATTGTATACAACTATAGAAATGAAAAGTTGCAACCCTTTTGTGTATAATGATTCAAAATGCAGTCTGTAAAACTAAAGTGTCTGTAAAAATTAAAAAAAAATATTTTAATTAAAAAATAATTTTTTTTTCTCATTACTCCTCCTTTCCTTTAAATTAAATGTATTGTTAACAATGAATAGAGTTTCTTTAATTCCATTCTGTAACTGGGCTTCTCAACTAGAATTTTCTTCTCCTCTCTCAAATGTTTTCATATACATTTTGCACAGAGGCTGCCTTGGAATATTTTGTTCATGAAAGGTACAAAGTATGTAAAATATTTGGACTGATGTTCTTCAAAACAGAAGTGATTAGTTATGATGCTTCGGATGTCTAGAATGGTATGTGCTTTGTACAGGCCCTAGTGCATATGGAAAACATTCTATTTGTTAAATGAATGACTCCAGAAAAAGAATTCCAAACTAAAAGAAAACATACTTTCCTCAACTATAAAAAAATAAAAAATAAAAAATTAAAGTTTCATTTGGACTCAGCTTAACAGGTCGAGTCCTTTAAGGAAAGGATTTAAGCAGGATACCGACAATTTAGCTGTTTCTAAATATATTTCTGAAATTCTGCTTAAATGTTTCAACCTTGGGCTTTAAGGTCTTATTTTTAGGATACCAAGGCTTTCACTGTAATGGAAACAAGTAGTATCTGCTTCCCCACCTTCCTCCCTCCAGGATTTAAAATTCTCCTCTAACACCACCCCTGTTCTAATAAATCCACATTATAGAGCAGGCCAAGTACCGAGGAGATGGCAAGAAAGTTGGAAACCTGCTCCATGGAAACCTCAGAATGTAGGGAACGTGCAAGTGAGCGCTAGGGTGGTTGGAGGGAAAGGATCCCTCCTCCTGAGGACTGCGCGAAGGTGCTCTTCGAGTGACGCCACGCACTCGCGGTGACGTCACCGTCGTGAAACGCGGGGGACGCCGTTGCCCCGCGACTTCTCATCGTCTCCGCCCCGTTTACCCGCCCCCCCCCATGTCCTTCCCCCAATCCTCTCAGGCTCGGCTGCGCCCCCAAGCCTCGGGAGTACCTGAGGCGGCCAAGGTGCCTTCTCGCTGGCGGCGCCGCCCAGGCCGCCCATCACCGCGCCCCCTGCGCCTTCGCCCCGCCTCTTCCCGCTCTGCACCTCCCTCCTCCTCCCCGCCCAGCCGCGGCCCCTCGGGCAAGGCTCTAGCTTATAAGATGGCGGCGCTGAGCAGCAGCAGCTTCGCGGAGCAGTGCCAGGCTCTGTTCAACGGGGATATATTGTCGGAGGCTGGCGCTGCGGCCTCTTCCACTGCGGATCTGGCCATCCCCGAGGAGGTGAGTACCTGCGCCCCCTGCCTTCCCTGCGTCTCCGCGCTAGGCTGACTGGTGTTTATTTGGGGGAAAGAGGCAGCGGCGGGTCTTTGGTGCCCTGGGCCACCTTCTGCCATCCGCTCCGCGGGGTGGTTTGTGGGTATGGTCCGGGTGTCCCTCCCCGTCATGCGGCTCCTTGCTTCATAAACACACAATGGCCCGGGGCGAGGGTTTCCCTGGCCCTCACCCCAGATGTGGGGATTGGGCGGCTAGACTCCGGTGGACCGAGAAAGTCATGCCTGGAAGGGGGATCAGTCCCTGCATCTCTTCGCTGCTTTCCGTTATTTGGGGAGGGGAAGGGTGCGGCTTCGTACACGTGGCGGAGGTAGGTTTGCGGCCTGTCTGGGACCACAGCCAGGGATACTGCTCTGTGTGGTTATGACCCGGTCTTTTGGATGGATGATGGGACGCATCTGCCTCTCTCTGCCCTCCCTGACTCCCCTCCCACCCTTTTCAGGCCGCTGTCCCTCCTTCCACTTTTGTACTTGTTTGGGGAATTTTTTTTTTTTTTTTTCACCTCTTTTCCCCGGTGGATAGTTTTGATTTTTGATTTCGCTTTCTTACTCCCAGATTGCACTGTTTCTGCTGCCTTTCTCATCCCGATCTCTGGTCCCTGGTAATGTTCTTAATGTTTGTCAAGTGCCCTGTCGCTGACTGGTGTCCCCCATCCCGACTTATCTCTTGCCTTTTTTCGGACCTGCCAGGTTCCTAACCTCAGCTTCCACTGAAGAGCATTTTTGCACTTCTCTTACCCTGGTCCTCTCCAGGCCCTCTGCTTCATTCCATCGCTCCCTTACATCGTTATCTTCAGGAATCTTTCTGGACACTCTAAATATACTCACTTTCTGAACCCTGAAACTGTCAAGATTCCCTCAGGTTCCAGTTGACTCGTCAAGCCCTTACACTACTGGCACCTTTTGATTAGTCCCTCACTGTGCATACACACCTCTTTCTTCTTCTTCTTCTTCTTCTTCTAAGTAAATTTGATTTTCTTATGTTGTCCTCCTTTTTGTCCTATTTTTCTCTTTTACTTTTCCTCTTTATTTTTTGCCTCTTCTCTGCTTTTGCACTATTAAGCCTCTTGTCACCTTGTCAGGTTACTTAATTTACATTTTTATTATATAAACTACACTGTATTCAGTATTTGGTACCTTACTACATAGAAAAATATACACTATTGTACTTCACAAATTGTAATGTAATGTCTGACCTAACTGTACTATTGACCAGATGGTGTGGCTTGCTATGTAGACTTTGCTTAGAGTTCTTTTCCTTCCTACTACTTACATCTTGTTTCTCAATTCTCATATCTTACTCTCATCTCTGCAGTTTTCTTTTTTCTGCCTCCTCATCCTTATTTTGGAATTTAGCCTAATATATTTTCTTTATTCAGTAGCAGTTTATTGTTTTCCATCCTTTTATACCATCTGCCTCTGTGCCCAGTATATGTTCTGTACAACATTTTATCTAGTCTAAATTTCCCCTTTTTTCTTATTTAACTTAAAATCATTTCACTTTCCAGTTTGCATTTCTGCTCGCATCACTTCCTACTAATAGCTACTCATTTCGTTCAACTGCTTGGATTCCCAGGATAAAGTTCTTCCCTTCATCCAGTTCCTAGTTTATTCTGTTTCCCTTTCCCTGTTAACCATTCATTCTGTCTTGTTTCCTGGCCTTTGGTACTTAACTTACTGAAGCTTCCTCTTGTCTTCCCCACACCTCCACATTCCTTCTTATTTATAAACATCTTTGTTCTGTTGACATGGAAATTTATTTTTAGGATACATTGTTTTCAGTGGATAAATATGAGGAGTCACATCTGCTGTCTATTTTCTCCTGGAATTGGATATGCTTTTGTCTTATCAGACACAGGTGCCTTTGGACTTTACTTACTCTGCCCTGCATTTGTGGTTTTGTTGACTTGTGTAGATGTTTGAAGGCTGCTACAGAGAAGAATAGATGAATTAATGAGTAAGTGTTATGAAATTGTAATTCTCTGATACACCATGGTTTACATTGAGAATTTAGTTTCAGAGTTATTGGAACACTTTACAATTTGATAGAGAAGGCTTTTGTTAAGTCAAATTTCTGCCCTGCTATTTCACTTAAAAGGGCCAGGTTGTTTGGAATTCTACCTGCTGAAGAGTGCCCTCGGTTAGCACTAGGGCTATGGTTTTCTGTATTTGGCACACTTCCTGGGCAGTTCCCACATCAAGTGCTTGAGAACCTCTAGGCAAGATGAAGTTAAGTTTAAATTGCCAGCAGTTGGAAAATATGTTTGCATCATTTGAAACTGTAAGGGTATTCTTTAATTTTATTTAGTAAAAAACTAATGTTTCCCACTGATTCCTTCCACCCAGCTTTTGATGTTTAGTGATGAATAGTTTATCCTCAGGTGTTTTTTATAAGAACTAATAATAAAGGTATTTATGTGGGGGATATAAATGAAAAAAAAATGGAACTCTTTTGAGTGTAGATATTAATATTACAGATGACAGAATTCCTTCAAGATACAATTTTTAATTTGAAGTTGGTATTCAGTTAAAATTGACATGTACTATGATTTTTTAATTAAATTGTCTTCCTTGTACTGTAGTAAGAAGAATGTCATATAATTGTCAAGGACATGGGAAGACATGAAAAATTGTGCTTGTGTGTAACAACATATTACATTCTGAAGATTTATCTTAACTGACATTAAAATATAAGCTTTAAAAAATGTGTCAAGAGGAAAATTTCATCTGTGTTAAATAAATTCTTATTACAGAGGGAAAACACATGTTGAAAAGTCAGAAATGTAGGTAGAAAAAGGAAAAAAAAAGTCATCTATAATCTTAACCACCAAGATAAAATTACTATAAACATTTTGGTGTATGTCTACTCTTTCTTTGTTGATGTAGTACACTGTATGTGATTTATAGCTCCCCCTGCCCCCACTAGAGATTGAACCCAGAGCCTCACACCTGCTAGGCAAGCTCTCTACCTCCCTTGTGTCCCCAACCCTTTTTAATTCATTTAGCCAGGGTCTCTCTGAGTTGCTCAGGTTGTCCTTGAACTTCAGATTCTTATGCTTCAGTCTCTGAAGTAACAGAAATTACAGGTGTGTGCCATGCCCAATTTGTAATTCTTTTTACTTAAAAATATAGCAAAGCTTTTTATATATCATTAGCTAATCATGATTTAGCTAATCAGCTTTTTTGAATATGAGGTTATTTTCAATTTCTTTTACTGTTATCATACATCTTGGATATAGACTGTAGATTTTAATTTTTAAAATTACTTTGAGGGATGAACAGATCTCATGTTCTATATTTTTATTACTTTGTAGGGCTTGAATTAGAATATTGTGACAGGAACTTATTAAATGTTTATGAAATGAATGTGCTTATACTTCGGTCATTAAATGTTTACTTTTAGTCATTCATATTTCCTTGATAGTGTCTTTCAGGCTGTTTGTGAAGTCTTTGTTTTTTTTTTTTTTTTCTGTTGGATTTGACTGTCTTTATAAATTACAGAACACCTTGTACCTATCTCATGACTAATTTATTTTTCTGTGGGTCTGGAGGTTGAACCCAGAACCTCATGAATGCTAGACCTTCGCTTTATTACTGAACTTCATCCTCAATTTGATGTTGCTTTGTTTGACCTTGTGGTGCATGATATAATATGAAAATAAGATACAATAAATACATCAAATGTAAAAAATATGTGATGCTAGGATATTACCCTGTTCCTCTTGTACTGTTTCTGCAGAAGGGCATTTCTTACATTTGGATTACAATCGCAATTGTATTTTCTTGTTTTCAATATCTCTTATGGACAATTTTGGTTAGGCTGTGTAATTATGATAATGCAATGACTAGGGAATATTCTGGGATGGGAATCTCCTTTATAAAGAGGTCCACTTTATTTGTGAACCAGGAGTTATATTGCATCATATCCCTGAAAAGTGGTATTCCCACTAAGATAGGTGCTGTGCAGTTCTGGCTAATGCTGTTAATATTTGTCTAAATATATTCAAAGGTTTCCTTTATGTAAAAAATTATGCAACAGCTGATTTTGGTATTTGTGTTCCCTTTGGTACACTTTTCTTTCTCTTTTATGAACTCCTTTATGCATCCACTTACTCCTTTTCTTTAGGAAATTATCTGATATTGGTCACTTATATTTGTTGGCAGTTGAGTCAGTAAACAGATGAGAAAGGAGTATTGGATGGGATACTTGAATGTAGTAAACCTGGGCATAAATTTGATTTAATTATATTTGGACAATAGAAACATTATATTAGGATAACAAGCTAGAGCAGTCTGACTTTTCTTGTTTTTCTGACCCCTGCTTTTCTTGTTTTTCTGACCCCTGCTTTTCTGATTAGGATGAATAGGTAGCAGATTTAGCTAATAGAACCTGTGTTCTGTGAGTGTTGAGGAAGCTGCATCTTTTTTTGGCTTTTATTTTTCAGCTGGGATTGGACCTAAGGACACTTAACCACTGAGCCACATCCCCAGCCCCCTATTTATATTTTATTAGAGACAGGGTCCCACTGAGTTGCTTGGGCCTTGCTAAGTTGCTGAGGCTGTCTGAATTCACAATTCTCCTGCCTCAGCCTCCTGAACTGCTGTAATTACAGGCACATGCTACCATGCCCCACCATTTTTTGGCATTTTCTTAGACCTGCTGCCCACCTTGTAAAATGAGGCAACTACTTGGTGTTCTTCCTTTTCTTTTTTTCTGTAATTATAAAATGTTTTCTCTTTCAGAACTGACAAAGTGCATTTTGTTTTCATACCTTGATATTTAATTTAGCTGAGAACTTTTTGAACATTTTGTCATAATTCCCTTGTTTTGTGAAATTTTGGATGTTCCTAATTTCAATATTTGTGCCTCAAATTATCATTAAGAAAAGACTTTTTAAAAATCTCTTACTATTTCTCAGGCCTTAAATTATTATTATTATTTTTTTGTTCATTCTCTTTATTTCACCTATATTGGTTATTCTGTAAAGTCAAAATCAGGAATATTATAGAACTTCTGGTTTCAAAGTAGGTGGGCCTGTTTGGGAGTTTTTCTGTCTTTTACAGTTAGGTAGGGCTTTCTTAATTATAGTGTTAGAGATAAATTTGTTAGTAAAACAAAACACAAAACTTAATTTGTTCCATTCCTTCCTTAAATATTTTATGGAGGCATCGATATGTTCTTGGAGGTAGTTTTTATTTTTCAGTCTCTTTGGGCTACTAACCTAATTTACTATCATACTTAATTAGTGTGATAGTCAGAAGAAACTCTTAATATTGTGTCTACCCTAACATTAAGCAATTATTTTTTTTTTAATCCCTCTACCCTCTGAGATTATCTTCTCAAGTGTCATAAACTGTGTAGAAAATTTAACCAACTTGCATCTAATGCAGGGGTTAACACACATTCCAAAGAGTCATATGGTAAATATTTTAGGAATTGTGGCCAAAAGGTTCCTGTCAACAACCTCTCAACAATGTTACTGTAGCTCAGAAACAGCTAATTTTAGACAGTATATAAATGAATGAGCTTGACTGTGTTCCAATAAAATTTATTTAAGGATGCTGGAATATGAAAGTCTTTTTTGAGGAAGGGGAGTACTGAGGATTGAACCTAGAGGTACTTTGCCATATTCCCAACTTTTTAAATTTTTTTGAGGGGGCAGGTTCCAGGAATTGAACTCTGGGGCACTCAACCACTGAGCCACATCCCCAGCCCTATTTTGTATTTTATTTAGAGACAGGGTCTCACTGAGTTGCTTAGCATGCCCCCACCCCATTGCTAAGCCTGGCTTTGAACCATGATCCTCCTGTCACAGCTTCCCAAGATACTAGTATCTTTTGCACATTTCTCCTCCACTGATTTGTTGTCTAATTTATTTTCCTAAGTGTCTTTTTAAGACCAGAAGTTTTATTTTCTTTTTCTTTGAAGTACTGAGGATTTGACCCAGGGCACTATGCTTGCTAGGTAAGCTGTATCACTAAGCTTCAAGACTTAGTTTTATTTTTTAATGAAATAAAATTTATGAATTCTTTTATGGTTCATGATTCATAAAAGTTTTCTCATAGGATTTTATAGTTTTAACTTTTATTATGTCTATGATCCATTTGGAGTTATTTTTTTTATGTAGTTGGCCTGTTGCATTTGTGAATTCAGTTGAACATAGGTCAGAAAAATTCAAAAAGTGCTGGGGGTGTAGCTCAGTGGTAGAGCTCTTGCCTAGCATGTGTGAGGCCCTGGGTTCAATGCCCAGTACTGGGGAGAAAATTTTTTTAAATGAATTGAGTTGGGCTGAGGTTGTGACTCAGTGGTAGTGAGCTCTCCTAGCATGTGTGAGGACCTGGGTTTGATCTTCAGCACTACATAAAACTAAAGGTATTGTGTACACCGACAACTAAAAAATAAAAAAAAATGAATTGGGTCTATACTGAATTAGTACAGACTTTTTTCTTGTCATTGTCCCCTAAATAATATAGTGTAACAACTATTTCTGTAACATTTACATTGTATTAAGTATTATAAGTAATCTACACATGATTTAAAGTTTATAGGAGTAGGAGGATATGCAAAGGTTATGTGCATATTTACCACAACATTATATGTAAGGGATTTGAGCATCCTACAATTTTGGTATCCCTGGGGGTTCTGGAACCAATGCCCTATAGATACCCAGAGGTAGCTGCAAATTATAAGGTAGTGGTTGAGGTTCATTTATTCTTTCATGTAAAGATGTCCAGGTGTTTATCATTTTTTAAAAAGACTCACCTTTTTCTATGTAATTAATTTTATTTGTTAATAAATAACAAATTTTGCCTTTGTTGAAATAAATTGCTTATGTTTGTTTACTTTGGATTCTACATAGTTTTACTGATCTTTGTCTGTTCTTAGACTGATACCACATTATCTTGATTGCTATAACTTTACAGTTAAGTCTTCAAATAAGGTAAATCCCATTGAGAGAATTTTAAGAGCTTTGAAATTTGATTTTTAAATTTCATGTTTTACTGAACACTGGGAAGAAGATCCGTAATTTTCCTTAGATTCTCAAAGGTATTTTCTACTCCCCAAAACTTAAGATTCACTGCAGTATAAAGTTAATATATTTCTGTCCTTAATTATTTGGTGGTCTCATGAAAGTTGCAGGTTAAAAAATAGTTTTATCAAAAATTAATTTCCTTATAAGAAATAGATGAGATATTCTAATGGGTTCTATAAAGTGTCAACCATTTCCTTTTTCTTTTTTTTTTTTAACCATATTGTAAAAATACTAACTGTATTCAAGATACAGTTAGTATCTTGAGACTGGATGTATCATTCAGTGCTGGAGTGCTTGCCTATACATGTGAGACCCTGGGTTCAATATCCAGCACTACAGGAAGAAAAAAAAAAAGACGTGTAGGGGGAAAGTGAGTAAGTGTATTTTTTAAGATGTTTACTCACCAGAGAAAGTCATTGAAAATGTCAATTCGGCTTTGGAAGATAAAAGATCACAGTAGCAGCTCTGTTATTCTCCATTGTAAGAGTTCCATCTGTTTTAAACCTGTATCATATTCTGTGATATTTCAGAATTAACACTCTTCTTAATTTTAGAGGCATCATTACACTTGTTATGGTTTTGCTAAGGATAAGTATAAGGTGGTGGTTCATATTTATACCTTTTTTCAGTGGACCATAGGCCCTTCACCTCATTAGATTATACTGGTGATAGCTTTTTACTGCTTAGCCTTACAGCCATTCATACAATACTAATGGGTATTTCTAGTCATGATTTTCACTTAAGAATTAAAATACAAAGAATCAGGAAATACATGTACGTGAAACCTAAGCCTGGAATAACTGAATTGAACAGGGTTATGTGATGATTGAAGAGGTAGAAATTATCTAGGCCTTTGTTCATGTAGTAAGAAATGTTCTAATTTTTCTTTTTTTGCCACCTTGCAGAATTTTGAAACAGCACTTCCAGGGAGGGTGAAACATTTTGACAGGTGGTTTTCAACTGTTGTTAAGTTAGTGTGTTAAAAAAAAAAAAAAATGATACCCATCTCAGTGTAAAAAATACTTGGTGTTTATATTGAGAAATACTCATTTTGGTTTTATTTTATTGTACTACATATATAAAACTTTTAAATTAATATCAGATGTTTTTTGCTCTATATTTTTAGATTAACTTAATTAAAATAAAATTTTGATGCTTAAAATTAGTCACTTTGAGTATTTTAAGCAGTTTAGCATACTGATTGGGATTATTCCTCCATTGATCTAATATTTCCTGCCTTGAAGTAATTATTTTGCAAAATATGTTTTTGGTTGGACTTATAGTTTTTTTTTTATATTAAAGTGGATTGAGAGTATCAGCACTAACATTGTAAAATTATTGGAACCTATACTTTTCTGTACATAATACCTGACTTACTTCTTTTCCTGTTTCACTGTTCATATTCTCTAAGAAATCTCTCTGTTGCTTAGAGGGGGGGAAATCAAACAATTTCTAATACAACAGTCTTAAGTAGATGTAATTGTTTTTAAGGAGTTCTTGTTAGCCTAGTTTCTGGTAATGTATGAAGGGAATTTAATTCCCATTATTAAAAATATTCTGTATTTTTTATGAATACCAAGCAATTACTGCCTTTGTACCTTTTTTTAAATTGTAAAAAGATGAAATACTATTGTTCAATACTCCTAAATAACTCAAAATTAGTTTTTGTTTTGGGTGCTAGGGATTGATCCCTGGGCTTTGTACACTCCAAGCATGCACTTTACCATTGAGCTGTACCTCAAGTCTTATTATTTTTTAATACATCTAATACTATACTTCCAGAGAACTTCAGATAGGGAACAAAATAAAATTCAGAGTAGTCCTGACATTCCTATTTTAGAGCCATTGAAAGAGTTCATTTCCTCTTAGGTTGTACATGTCTGCCTCTAACATTGACTAACCATTCCAGTGTTATTACATGTGCCTTCTCCTATTAACAGAAACTTACACAACCTCAAGTTTAAGTGTGTATGATTCAAGTCAGTACTTGCCTTTCACTGGTATCTCTTGATTCCCCACCTCCTTTAAGTTACACACTGAACTTGGTAACCCAAATGTGTTAAGTGGATCTTAAGAGTGGTATGAGAGGGGCTGAGGAGATAGCTCAGTTGGTAGAGTGCTTACTCTGTAAGCACAAGGCCCTGGGTTCGATCCCCAGCACCACAAAAAATTAAAAAAAAAAAAAAAAGAGTGGTATGAGAATAAGGTGAGATGATGAATAGTAAAAACCTTCACAAAATTAAAGTACTCATAATTTTCTGATTTTCAAAACAGGAGGTAAACATATTTCAGTCTTACCTTCAGAAATATTTTTTATTTTTTTAATCTCCAGTGACATACTTAGCACAGGTGCCTAGTAGTTAAGAACTTTTAGCAGTCCTTATGACTGACCTATTAGAGCTGTTTGAATGTTGACTACATTTCACTAATGTTATCTTTAAACTGCTTTTGAATTAAACACAAAAGGGCAACATATTGATATATTGGGTAAGCAATACATGGGAAAGAGGTAAAACCTTTTAGTATGATAGTAGATAAATTGTATGTTAAGACTTTTGGGGGGATAATAAACATTATGATTTGTGTTTTGTCATTTTCATAACTGTGGTCACTGTTTATTTGTGTAGTCATCCAAAACTACATTGGTGATTTTTACATTGAATCATTTCATAGGACACATATTTATGAATTCAGTAAATATCTGAGTACCTGATATATCCCAGATAGTACTCAGAGTATTTGGAAGTATGTTTGAAAACAAAAGTCTTTGCCTTTATCTAGCCACATTCTGGTGCAGCTGTGTGTTAGGGGACCACAGGGCAGACAAACCATAGACACACAAAAAAGAATTTATGTAATATGTTTGAAGCTAATAAGTACTATGGAAAAATGAAAGTAAAGCAGGTTGGAGTTGGGGGATGTAGATTGCCATTTATAACAGGGAAATCAAGTTAGACCTTAATTGAAAAAGTGACATTTGACAAAAACTTTCAGAAGATCAGGAAAAAGTTCACAGGTTCTCTTGACAGAAATGCACCTTCCTAATTGAAGACACAAGGAGACCAAGGTTACTAGAGTAACTCAAATACTGAAAGGTGAGTAGTAGGAGATGAATTTCCAGAGGGTTGGGGAAATAGCCAAGGGCTATTGTAGAGACTAACTTTTGTGGTAAAGGGTAGCTAGTTGGTGTGTGTCCATAATCCTAGCAGTTCAGGAGGCCTAGGTAGAAGGATTAAAATTTCTAGGCCAACCTGGGCAACTTAGGTAGACTGTGTCTCAAAAAAAAAAAAAAAAAAAAAAAAAGCTGAGTATGTAGCTCAAAGTAGAGTGATAGTGGTTCAATCCCCAGTACCACACACACACACAAAAAGATTTAAAAAAGAAAGGGAAACTGCTCAGGGTTTAGCAGCCAGAACTGAGTGACGTGATCTCACTACATATTAACAGGAGTACTGTGGTTGTGGTGTAGAGAATAGAATGTAATGTTGCAAGATAGAAACTGGGGGACTAGGGTTAGGCCAGAGTGGTGCAGCAGAAGCATCAACTGGTCACATTTGGAATGTTTTCAGAGTAGGTCCAGTGGGATTTGTTGGTAGATTGAACTTGAGGTATGCAAGAAAAAGAAGTATCAAAGGTAAAGGAAAAGACAGGTGGAGAATTCAGTTTGGGAGCTGGGTATGGTGGCACATGCCTGTAATCCCAGTGTCTCAGGAAGCTAAGATCAACTCAGGAGGCTAGGCTCACAAGTTCAAGGCTAATTCCTGCAACTTAGTAAAGCCCTGCATCCCCCCCTAAAAAGACGGGATGTTCTGAGTTCAATCCCCAATACCACCACCACCCAAAAAGTAAATAAATAAGTTGTTTGGAGCTCTCTAAGATGTTGAGTAAGTAGTTGAATATGTGACTCTTGAGTTTTGGAGTGGGGACATGTGACAGAGTTCACCATACCCATGTCTCATTTTCTTCTTGGTAAACAGCTAGACAGCATTTCTCCCTTGCTTACAGTTAGTTGTCATATGATTGAATTCTAGCTAGTGAAATGTGAACACAAGTGATATGTACTGTTTCTAGGTCTGTCCGTACAAATACCCTCCATCCTGTTTTCTCCTGACTGGCTGGAATGGAGATGATTACCAGAATTCCAGAATATGTTGACAGTTATGTGTTACAAATGATAAGTTGTCCACAGCATAGTTTCCAGAATGTCGGGAAAAGGACCACCCTGCTAACCTGTCCAGTCACCTTAGTTAGATAACTAAGAAATACACTACATGGTGTTTGTGTTCTTATCATTTTGGGGTGTTTTAACAGTCAGCCTATCCTGAATTAGGGCATTTAGATGGTATTTAAATTTAAAGCTAAGAGACTGATGTTTGCCCATCAAGGGGATGAGCATAGAAAGGAGAAAAGAGTCAAGAACCTGAGAAGGAGCAGCCGGTGAGGTAGGAAATCAGATGAAGAAAGTTTATTAATTGAGAGTGGTCAAGTGTAAAATTCTGCTGAGAAGTCAATTAAGATAAAAAGTTGAGAATATATCATGGAGTTAACAAGGTGACATTATTCCTATGGTCTACACAAGAATAAAGCTAAGGGAGTTTTTGTTTGTTTTTAGATTGGAGTGATTTTAAGAAAAAAGGGGAAGTGAAGATAGTGCTGTATGGTTTGGATATGGTTTGTCCCCCAAAAGTTCATGTACTTGATCCCCAGTGTGGTGGTATTGAGGTGATAGAACCTTTAAGAGGTTGGACCTTGGGCTGGGTATGTAACTCAATAGTAGCATGCTTATCTAGTCCTGGGTTCAGTCCCCAGCACCAGGAACAAGCAAAATAAAAACAGATATGGGACTTCACTGTACAAAATGTGTTAATGCTATTTCAAGAACAGCAAGGCTACCCCTCATTGCCCTGACCCCATTTTGCATGCTGCTAGTTCCCTTTCTGCTTCTCTGCCATGTTGTGATACAACTAGCTTCCCTCGCCCATACTCAAGTTGTTTGAATTTCCCCTACCCACCAGAATTGTGAGTTGAGTAACCCTTTTTTATTAATTATCCAGCATTGGGTATTTGTTATAGGAACACAAAATGGAATAAAACAGTAGGGAAGTAGGGTCAGGAAATTTTTTTGATGATGAAAAAGTAAGGGCATAATGTACCATAAATGAACCATTAGATAGTAAAACATCAATGACTTCAAGATGAGGTAATTGCTGAAACAGTGTCTCTGAAGAGGCAAGAGGGAAAAGGGTTTAGTGCACAAAGAAGGATTTCAGTCCTATTGACTTTCAATAGAATACTTCATGATCACAGGAAATAAGGCAAAATATGTGCTAACAAGTTATGCTACGTCAGTAGATAATGATGGTTGGAGTCTGATGTGGTCTCTTGCAGTTGCTTCAGCCTTTTTCCCTTAAGGAAGTAAGGTTATCAGCCTGGAGTAATAATTTGGAGATACGGTATTTCAAGGTGAGAAATTAGTGTGTTAAAGTTTTTCTTTAGCAGCGTGAGAGCAAATTGAGTAGTGACAAGTAGTAAAATTGATAAGCAACATAAAGTTATGAAATGTCTGTACAGCATTGTGGATCTCCTGACTTTTTGGTGTAGGTCCTCAGATCAGAGTTAAATGTAAATTGTCAAGGCAGTTTAACACTTGGTATGAGTCATTCTCATTTTGACTTAAACATAGTATCACTGGGAAATAGAACATGAATTATTACTTCTCCTTGAAGCATCTGCCATTATCCTGCCATGAAGTTAAGCTAAATTCTGAGAGATCTGATAACTGATTTTTCTTTTAAAAATTTCCCTTCATTCTCTCTATTAGGTATTTGTTTTGTCTATGTAGAAAAAACAAAAAAATCACTGCTGTCTGACTTTTTTATTCTATTAGTGACATTATTGCTATTGTTACTTTTATTGTTACTTTTATTACTCTCAATTTTAATTTGTCTTAGCTCATACTTATTCTACTGCCTGAAATATAGATTTGTTCCCCATCCTAGTCCTCCAAACCTTTCAGACTTAACTCACCTACCATTTATTGTAGAGGGCCTTCATAACCTCTAAGGCCTAATTTGTCCTCTCCTTTTATAGCATCCCAGAATTTACCTATATCATTTTACTCACCATTGTATTGTAGTTTTTTGTTGGTGTTTGTTTCCTCTTGACCTGTACTGTTCAGTCATACTTTCAGTGATGATGGAAATGTTCTTTGTCATCCAGGGGGGTAGACACTAGCCATATATGTATGTGATTATTTTGCACTCAGAATTTGCACAATAGAACTGAGAACTCAATTATTTTTAAATTTTAATTAAATGGTCACATGTAGCTAGTGATCACCTTGATCAGTACAGCTCCATATTTATTTATTTATTTATTTATTTATTCATGAGAAAAGAATCTTTGTTGCACCGACTGGTCTAGAACTCCTGGAGTTGAGCAGGTCTGCCTCAGCCTCCTGAGTAGCTGAGACTATGGATATACAACACCCAGTTTCTCTACCCCATTAAAGTTGAGAATCATGTGGGATTCATATTTAATTTATCATTGCTTATCATTGGAGTTACTGCTAGTTAAGGGGCTGAATGCCTTTTCAGTACTCTTTGTCAACTAGAGTATGGCAATTTCCTTTTGTAAAACTTCTGTCTTTAACTAGTTTTTCAGTTTGTTTTTAGAACTACATTGACTTATTCAGCACTAAGTTATTAAGTCCTGTAAAGTTAAGGGATTTTCTTCCCCATTAGGACTGAAAAATCACATACCATCAGATTACTTCAAAGAGTGTCTGAGGGCTGGGGAATGCTGAAGAAGCTGTTCATGGGCCAGGCTGAGTTTGTGAGGCAGTTTCTGCTTCAACAAAAACACTTCTACTTCATAAGTTAATATACTATAATCGTGCTTGATTTCATTTGAAGAGTGGAAAAGGGCTTCTAAAAGATAACTGTGGTGTGTGTGTGTGTGTGTGTGTGTGAGAGAGAGAGAGAGAGAGAGAGAGAGAGAGAGAGAGAGAGAGAGAAGAGAGTGAGAGCGCATGCGTGAATGCATGTACATGCACGAGCATGTGTATATGTGTGATGCTGGAGTCAGACCCCAGTTGCAGACATGCTAGGCATGTGCTCTACACTGAGAGCATCCCTAACCCCAAAGATAACACTCTTAATTAAGGTGAAAAGTCATGCACATGGTAGCATACGATTAAGATGGAGAATTACTAAATGCTATAGGAGTTCAGAAATAAAAGACTATTTTGGGCTAATGGGGTCTGGATATGAAGTAATATAGACAGGTAGAAGAAAGTCAAAAGGGTTAAATAGACAGTGGAAATCATATTTACAAAGCATTAGAGTTTCAAATACATATAGTTTTTGGTAAATTAATATAGCAATCTGATTATAGTTGCAAATTCTATGATGTAAAATTTGACTAAATTAGATGGGACTGGATGGTGGAAAAGAATGATAAACTGAAAAAAATGTGTACTTTCTGTTGTATGCATTGGGTAAAATCTTTTGAGGTGTTTTGTTTGTTACCAAGATTGGAGAAGGGGACACTGTCAGCATTTAATGAACAAGATCCAGGGAAGTCAGCCATCCCACAATACTCATTATAGTCTGTACATTTAAAAATTATTCCAAATAACTACATGATTTTCTGGGTTTCAATGATGTGGGTGAAAAAATAATTATAATGATCTGAGCTTAGAAATTTAACTCTATTTTATGTATAAAGCATTTGTAGAACACACAGATTTTCAGGAATTCAGATGTTATGTATGTTGGAGGAAGATTAAAGTTTTTATCTTTGAAAACTTTATCAAGAGTTCTTCATCACTTGAGAGGATGTCAGGGGAAAGGTACCCCCATACATTGCTTGTGGGAGCTGCAAATTGGTGTAACCACTCTGGAAAGCAGTATGGGTATTTCTTAGAAAACTTGGAATGGAACCACCATTTGACCCAGTTATCCCACTCCTCAGTTTATACCCAAAGTATTTAAAATGAGCTTACTACAGTGACACAGCCACATCAGTGTTTACAGCAGCTCAATTCACAATAGGTAGATTGTATAACCAACCTAGATGCCCTTCAACAGTTGAATAGATAAGGAAAATGTGGTACATATACACAATGGAATATTACTTGTCCATAAAGGATGAAATTATGACATTTGCCAATAAGTGGATGGAATTGGAGACATTATGCTAAGTGAAATAAGTCAATCCCCATTAACCAAAGGCCAGTTGTTCTCTCTGATGTACAGATGCTGACTCACAGTGGGGGGGGGGCGTTCATCAGATTGGAAAGGGCAGAGTCAGGGGAGGGGGGATGGAAATGGGAATGAGTAGAATAAATTGGACATAACTTTCCTACTTTCTTATATAAATCCATGAGCAGTGTAACTCCACATCATGTACTCCATGTATATATGATATGTCAAAATTCTACAGCTATGGCTAACTAAAAAGAAAAAAAGAGAAGGTCTCCAAAAGGTAAAAATAATTCACCTGAGAAAAAAACCAAAGGCTGAATGTTCTCTCTGCTCTGTGGATGCTAATACACAATTTGGGAGTGGGAGATGAGTACAGATGTTCTTTGGATTAGACAGAGGGGAATGAAGGGAGGGAGTATGGGAATGGTAATGGTAGTAGAATAAACCAGACATTATTTTCCTATCTTCATATATAAATATACCCTGGTGCACCTCTGCATCATATACAACCACAAGAATTGGAAGTTATACTCCATGTATGTATGTCAAAATATATTCTACTGTCATGTATAACTAGAAAGAACAAAAAATTTTTTTGAAAAAGAAAATTGTATAATTGATTGCTTGTACACAAACACTTGTACAGTGTTTGTGACTCAAATATTCTTCCCTTCAGTCTGAAGTTGCAGCTCTCATAGTCATAGTGGTTCTATGTATAATATAGAAGCAAGCAACTCCTTATGCTGTTTATCATAATAATTATTTATACATTTTAAAACAAAATATTTAAATTTTTAAATTTAAATTGATTCCTTTCATATTGGGCACATTAGTATTAATAAGTAGTAGGTTTTCCAAATTGCACTTACGCAGGTGATCTCTTAATTTCATTTAGGACAGTTACAGGAATTATCACAAAATAGTTGTTATCGAAAGGGGAAATCAATTTCTCTTCTCTGTAATGATGGACTGGGATTATTATGACAAACCTTTCTGATGAATAACTAACCTAAAAGTCTTTTATTTTATTTATTTATTTTTTTGACTTGAACAGCTGAAAAGATAATGGGGAGTCGTCAGGCTAAATTCTAGGAAAGAGCAGGAACCAAAGAAATAAGTAAAGAATGAAATGGGTTTTGCCCTAAGGGTAGTTTCTAGTCTATACATGTTTGGACCTGGGTTTGGTAGATATTTATGGAGTGAAGAGGGCAGAAGTCATGGCCTAATATTCATCTAAAGTCAGTTTCAGAAAAAAGCAATCTCATTGTTAGATGGATCCCCAAGGGTTATCATTAGGTTATCAGCAAAACAGAACTAAATTGTTTGCCCATTCTTGTACCTCAGGGATCAAAGGGAAGGTTGAATGGATCAGGGAAAGAAATGAAAGTAAGAAAAACAAATCTTTCAAATTGTGAGGACAGTTTTAGCCTTCACACTGATTTGCTGCCCAGGTTTGCTGTGAGTAGTCCATTGACCCTTAATCCATTTATCATGATTCTTAGTTTCAGACTAATGGTAATCCCAAGGTCTGGCAGAAGGAAAGGCAAATCATTTATGGAGAAGACCTTTCATTCTCAGGGAATTACCATCAATAATTTTTCAAGGACAATGAGTAGTATGTTGTCAAAAGTAACCAAGCACAGTAAAAATAATAAGCAAAATTATGTATAACTGTAATAGACTACATGTTATATATCTGTAGAATTATTTGAGCAGTATAATTTGTGCAGTTTTCTTTATGGACTTAAAAGTAAGCTTTTTAAAAATAGAAAATAACCAAGCGTGCATTCACATGGCAATATGAATAAGAAATAGAGCAGAAATAGATCCACAAAATCCTCAGATACTGTAAACATCAGATGGATTTAAAACAATTGCTGTTGAGTTTAAAAGAATTGAAGACAAGCAGAGAAGAAGAGACTATAAAGAATGACTTCCTAGACTTCGGGGGGAAAAAGTAAATTCCAGAAATGAAACTACTGTATACCAAATACACCTAAGTGAAAGACTTAACAGATTGTACTTAGCTGAGGAAAGAATTAGTTCGCCTAGAAAATAAGGCAGAAGAGGCTTACCAGAATACAATCCTGAGAATCAGAAAGCTGTAAAATATTGAAGAGGGTTTAAGAGACATGGAAGACAGTGAGACCTGACATTTAATCAGAGCTTGGTCAACTTTGTTTTCAAGATTAAATATTTTGTCTTCAATGTCTGAGGTTCTGTCTTCTAGGTAGTTCTATCCTATTGGTTATACTTTCTATGGAGTTTTTAATTTGATTTATTGTTCCCTTCATTTCAAGGATTTCTGTTTTTTTTTTCTTTTTTTTTTTTTTTTAGTATCTCTAACTCTTTATTGAAATGATCTTTTGCTTCCCTTATTTGCTCTTTTAGCTGTTGAGTGGTACAATCATTTAAAGCCTGCATTTGCTCTTTCATCTCATCATTTGCTTCTCTGATCATTTTAGTTATGTACATTCTGAACTCCCTTGCTGACATTTCTTCTGCCATGCTGTCATTGGATTTTATTGATGTAGCATCTAGGTTTGTTTGGGACATTTTCTTCCCTTGTTTTCTCATATTGCTCAGGTATCTACCCCTCTAGTAGTGAAACTCTATTGACTTATAGTATCCCTGTAGATTTCCAAAAACTTGCCTCTTAGACTTCAGTAACCTGAAGTCTTGGAGGAACTTGTTATGCAGTGATAATGTACCTGAAAAGGTGGGGTGTGTTTCCTGCTGGTGGGAAGAGGCACCTCCACTTGTTGACCGATGGTCAGTCAAAAGAGAGACAAAACTAAGGACTGGGGCATGTGTCTGCAGTTATACCACTCTGGTAGAAAAGCCTCATCCAGTGGGGAAAACTCACCTGGTAGGGACGTCTCACTGGGCAGCTCTCCTCTGAGAAGTTCCCTTCGGTCCAGAGCCACCACCTGGGCTGGGCAACCCTTCTCTGTGACATTATGAGGGGTCTTGACCTTCCTCCTGGGCCAGGGAGCCTCACTCTGTTACTGAGACTCTCGTTGGGAAGCCCTCCTCTGCAATGTTCATTGGGGCCCAGAACTACCACCTCATCTGGGGTCCTGGCCCTGCGAGGGACTCTTTCTCTGAGCAGCCCTCCTCTATGATGCTCCCTGGGGACTGGATCTACTGCCCAGGCCTGGGCAACACTCTGTGTTGAAGCCTCTTGCTGGGCAGTTCTCCTCTACAATGCTCCCAGTTGTCTGGATTCATGGTTCCAGTGGGAGAGTCTTACTGGGCAACTCTACTCCACAAAGTTCACTGCATTCTGGGACTACTGACTCATCCAGGAAGCCTTGCCCACTGGGAGAGACTCACCCAGCTGCTCTGAGTTAGTCCTGAGTCTCTCAATACCTCCTCTTCTTGAATCCTGAGTCCTGTAAAAGCGCCTCCAATCTCCTGTAAGTGTCTCTGGAAGGGAGCTGCCCTTCCGATGATGATAGCCACACCCTGAGAAATAATTCAAAATGCCTGCACCAGCCTCCAAAGAAGCCAGGGAGCCTCAGCAAGGGTTCGCTGAGTCAGCACAGAGACAAGTGCAGTGTCCCTCAACAATAGGGGGACAGGAGGACAGGCTCATCGATGGTGTCTGACCTCAATGTAGGGGTCAGGCAGGCCGGCTAGCTCCTTGATGGCATCCTACCTTAGCTAGGGGGTCAGGCAGGCCAGCTGGCTCCTCCTGATGGTGTCTGACCTTGGCATCATGAATTCTTATTCACATAGCATTTCCCATTTAAGAGAAAAAGAGATGAAAAATTATGAGGAAGAAAGCATCTTCTAAACCTATAAACACAGCACAATCGAAAGCATATGAAGATTATTAATATTACAAACATGGGCATCTGATAAACTGCCACAAGCTAGATTATGTTAAATGATTGAATTTTATTTCTGACTGCTTGAATAGGTGGAAAGTCTGTGGTCACAGCACTAACAAATTTAGTGTCTGATGAGGGCCATCTTCCAGTTCACAGATGGCTATCTTCCTGTGTCCTTACATGACAGAAGAGGAAGGCGTTTCTCTTAGACTTTTTTAATAAAGGCACTAATTCTGTTCACAAGAACAGTGTTCTTATGGTTAACAGGACTACTACTACTTACCAGAGCAGGAACATGATCACCTCCAAAGGTATCACTCCCAAATTCAATCACATTGGGTTTAAGTTTCATTTGAGGAATCTGTGGAGAATAAGCATTCAGTCAATGAATGGGGAAGAGGAATTGCCCTCAGTTGTTCTTCCTCCGCATCTATGTTATCTTCACTAGATGTTCCTACTGTTTCTATGCCAGTACAAATGCCTTATGAGGCACATGCTAGGTTTTTCTGACATCCTGGTTCTTGAAATGCAAAATAGTTAAAGTGATTAAGAAATATAATACTATATACCTCAGTTGACACAAAGTAGTGGAGACTAAGGATCCATTCTTCAACAAAGTAATCTGTTCATCAAATATTTACTAACCATCAGTTGTGTATCAAACATTTTTCTAGGTTGGGCAAATATACCAGCAAGGATAAAGAGATAAATCATTGTCTTCATTGGAAATTACATTGAAATAAGAGAAGACTGAAATTATGAGAGATTGTGATAAGTTCAGAGAACAATAAAGTAGAGAATAGGAAAAGGAATGGTATGGAATGATATACTGTGTGTGTGTGTGTGTGTGTGTGTGTGTGTGTGTGTCTTGTTGAAGATTTTCCTCATAAAATTATATTTTTTTATCAGCTTGAGGTTAAAATAGCTTGTGAACCATGGGCAAAGAGGTTTCAAAGCACAAAAGAGAGTTAATGTAAATGTACAGACAAGAATCAGGTTCTTAAAATGTTCAAAGAACAAGGAGCTAAAATGGGTGATGAGTGCAGTCAGGTGAGAGGGCAGTCACTGGGGAAGGATTCTGTAGAACCCTCTCACCCCTGCTTTTGAAAACACTCTGTCAGTCAGATCAGACTGGATGCTGGGAGTATAGTGAGAAGGTCATTGTAATAGATATTTTGAAACATGGTGATCAGATTCTGGATATATTTTGAAAGGTGAAAGAATTGAATATGGACCATTAAAAAGAGTAGATAAAGATTAATTTTACTTGCTTGTTCTTATTTAAAGTATTCACCTAATTTCATACTGTCTTCAGACAGAGGAACATATATTATGTCTCACAGATATCATTTAATAGTGATGTTTTTCACTCTTTTCCTGTGTACTTTTTTAAAGAATTATAAACTGGAAACAAATAATAAATTCCTATTATTTATGACACAGAAGTTCACAGCTATACTTTTGTTTAAAATCCCAAGAATAACTTTTGAGTAGTGGGTCACAAGTTTAAGTAAGAGTGGTGGTAACAAATATATTTTTTAAAAAAATAGAACAAGATATATCAAAACTCCAAAATTGTAGTAAAGAGCATATAGTAAGTGCAAGTATGTCACACGGTTATGTGTTTCATTTAGGTAAATTGGTTGATTTTGCATGCCTGTGTGTGTGCATGTAGCTTTTGAAGAATATGAGTTATGTTAAAAGTTTGTAAGTCATGGGTAAAAGCCTAAGGTTCTACTTTGCAGGTTATGTGCTCCAGAAATGGTCTTCAAAATTCTCTAAATATGCATATATTTTCTGGGGAAAATTGTTATGGATATCATCCAATGCTTATAAAATATTTTTTAAAACAGCTCAAGAGACATACAAAATTTAAAGCAAATTAAATTATTATATTTGTGACTTGGGAATAAATGTACTTTAAAATATAAAATAACAAATATAATAATTTTTATTTACATGTCTCTTTATTGTGCCAACATATGTACCTAATTAATTGCATATTTGCTCCTAATTTAAATTGTTTCCAACCTATTTACATACTACATCATATATGTTCCTAAAATTAAAGTACATGTAGACATATAACAGTGTGAAAAGCTTACCATATATTTGCTTTTCTAAAATATCACATTTTCCTTAAAACACCTATGCATCTTAAATTTATCAAAATATTATATTTGTAGGCTTATGATAATATATAATGTATTAAGCAAATGGGACTATGGTCATGGTGGCATATATATGGGGGAATGTAAATGGACGATTATGGAGACCTATTAATAAAACAGTGGAACAGAGCAAAAAGTGTGCATTCTGGTCACTTAATGTGCCTGCCACAGTGCCTCAGATCTTCTATCATCACTGTGGTTTTCACCATACAAATAGTGGCATGCACTCCATGTTTATACAATATGTCAAAATACACCCTACTCTTGTGTATATCTAAAAACAACAAACAAATAAAATAAAGCAAACCCTGCGAGGAAGATAATATTATGCAGATTTTGCTAGGAAAGAAAATGAAGTCAAGAACTTTTGCCATGCAACAGTAACACACACACACAAAAAAATCAATAAAACAGTAAGTGTTAGAATTTGGACATTAGTCCACCAGTGTCATACTGTACAGGAAAATGAAAGAGAAAGTAAATTGTCAATTCTGGTTCTCTAATGCATGTAACTTGGGAATGTAAAGTACTGACTTCCCTTTTACTACCCCATTATAGGGACAACATGATATTAGAATTATTGTTGAAAACATCACCCAACACAAATGATAGTACACATTTTAGCTCCACACAATTTATTCCAGTCCATTGAGGCTGAAATGAGACAGAACTGATTTGGCAGCATTTGTTAACAATAGGAATAAAATAGAGCTGGAAAATGTATATTTAAACAAAAAGCACATAATTTTCAGTAATGGTGGTATGAGGGCATGGGGCAAACACCAGGACCAAGGAAACAGAAAACATTTACAATGTAAGAGGATATGCAGACAAGGTCAGAGGGAAGTTGTGGATACTGTGTTGAGCTTTCTATATCCCCACTAAAAACAGAAGGACTTATTTCCTAATCTGCAGTGAGTGCTGCTGCCAAATGGCTCTCTGCTGCCATCTCTCCCTGGAAGTTGCTCTGGGTTGGAGACTCCCTCACTTCCCAGCAGGCAGCCTGCATCTAATGACTGGTAATGTCCATAACTTAAGTACTGGTCCTTAGATTAACACAGATTATCTAAATGGATATTTTCTATTCAAGAACTTCTTCAATGTACCATCAGTTAATGCTTTTTTATTAGTTCATTTATTTATACATAATATTAGGGTTCATTTTGACATAATCATATAAGCATGGAATATAATTTACTCCAATTCAGTCCCCAGGACTTCCCTTTTCCCTCCTGTCCTGTGCCCCCATTTTATTATCTCTAATCTAGTGATACTTCCATTTATGTATCTTTTTAAATAAGTGAATTACAGACATATGTACATATATATGAAATTCATTGTTATATTCATTTATGTACATAGGAAAGCTTGATTAGATTAATTACACTGTTTCTCCCTTTCCCTATTCCCTCTCCCTCAATCCCCTTCCTGAACTGCACTGATCTCTCTTTTGTTTTCATGAAATCTTCCCACACTTTAATTTTCCTTTCTTTCTTTCTCTTTCTTTCTTTCTTTCTTTCTTTCTTTCTTTCTTTCTTTCTTTCTTTCTTTCTTTCTTTTCTTTCTTCCTCTTTCCTGCCTTCCTTTCTTCCTTCTTTCTTTCCCTTATTTTGAACTAGCTTCTGCATATCAGTTAAAACACTCAACCCTTGATTTTCTGAGTCTGGCTTCTTTCACTTAGCATAATATTCTTTAGTGCCATCCATTCATCAGTAAATGCATAATTTCATTCTTTATAGCTAAGTCATACTCCATTATGTATATATGCTATATTTTGTTAATCAAATTTTTTTGATAGACTTCTGTACTGGTTCTATGGCTTGACTGTGGTGAATTTGCTACTATAAAAATTGATTTGGCTGCAATCCTACAATATGCTGATTTTAGATCTTTTATATGAGTACCAAAGAAGGGGATAACTGGGTCATATGTTATTTCCATTCCTACTTTTTTTGAGGAGTCTTCATACTTCTTTAGAATGGTCATACTAAGTTGCAGTACCACCAAGAACGTATGAGTTTACCTTTTCCCTCACATCCTTGCCAAAATTTATTATTATTTGTATTCTTGATAATTGCCATTCTGACTGGAGTGAGATGAAATCTCAATGTACTTTTCATTTGCATTTCTCTGATTGCTAGAATTGCAAACATTTTTTCATATATTTATTGGCCAGTTGTATTTCTCCTTTTGAGAAGTGTCTATTTAGTCTAGTTTTCTGTCCACTTATTTGTTGGGAGAAATTCTAGTTCTTGGCCTGCAGCAGTTAACTTCCCAAGTGGGTAAACTTGCAGAGAGGAGCATTCTGCTCTGACCACCTAGGAATGTAAACAACTGCCCCCAAACTTACCTAGTGTTACCAAGGGAACCTGTATAGGGGCCTGGTGGTCTGATCCCCCATGGCACATTGTGATTGGGTTAAAAGTCTATAAAATGTATGTTTTTTTTCTGCAATAAACGAGTTTGCAGGTTGCTTGCCACGAACCTGCACTTATTAACTGGATTATTTATTTTTGGTTTTAAGTTTTTTGAGTTCTTATATATTATGGATATTAATTCCCTGTTAGACTAACAGTTGGCAAAGATCTCCCATTCTGTAGGTTCTTTATTTGATATCAGCCTGATCTCTTCCTTTGTCCAATTCTTCTCTTGTTTCACTCCTCTTCTATAATGATAATTCCTAAAACACACCCTAAAAATTTCCTTTGATTAGCCAGCTCATAGTCTGTTTTCCAAGGGAAGCCACCTTCAAGATGAGCCACAATAATCTCAGACCACTTCCATTATCAGCTACCAGGAGATACACAGGCATTACTAAAGATCCATAAGTATGGCTAAACAAAGGATTTTTTTAAATGTAGTTTTGGGATAGCAAATACTCAGGGAAAAAAAGGAAATGTTCTTGATAATGATCTTACCTTTTCAAATTATAAGAATGTTACCATATGTGGCAAAAGGGACTTTGCTTATGTGTTCAATTTTAAAGTCCATTATATAAGGAAGTTGTCCTGTGTTATCCAGGTGGACCCAATCTAATTACACCATTCCTTAAAAACAGAAAACTTTTCCAAGCATTGGTCAGAATGGTAATGTGAACATGGGAGATTGGTCAGAAAGTTATAAGGTTGTTCATTTCAAGATGGAGGGAAACAGTCAAGGTTCAAAGACTGCAATTTCCCATTAAAAGCCAGAAAAAATGAAGAAAGAGATTTGGCATAGAACTTTCCAGTAGAGAGCACATCTGTGCTGGCACATTGACCATAGTTCAATGAGTCCAGTCTTGGGCTTCTCGCATGCAACTCTATGAAAATGTGTTTGTGTTGTTTTAAACACTAGTTTTGGAGTAATCTACTATAGAAGTAAAATAAATATAGCATTTTTCAATATCACTGACTCTGGTACTTGAGACACTGATGAGAGGCAAATACCACAACTGCAAGAGCAGTGAGGAACAAGGGGTAGGACTTAGTGTGTCTTACCCAAGCCACACACAGGTGCAGTGCAGTTCCTATCAAAATGCCAACAACATTCTTCCCAGAAATAAGAAAAACAAGTCTATAATTCATGTGGAATCACAAGAAATCCTCAATAGACAAAGAAATATTGAATATAAGAATAAGGCTGGAAGAAACACAATATAATCCAAAGCTATATTAACCCAAACAGCATGGTACTGGCATAAAAACAGACACACACAAACAAATGGTACATAACAGAGAAACTAAAAATAAATTTATGTATGGATAGCCAACTAATCTTTGAAAATTATCACCAAAATATAAATTGGAGAAAAGAGAATCTTCTTAAGATATTCACATTCCAAAGTATGAAGGTAGATTCCTTTCACTAAATTTATAAAACCAGTTGAAAATGTATCAAAACTTAAATGTAAGATCTGAAACCATGAAACACATTGGAGAACTAGAAAAATAATGAAAATATATTTCAAGACATTGTTACATGTAGTGTTTATTTTTTAAAATTATTTTTGATAGGACTCCAACAACACAGGCAAAGAAAAATATAGACAAATGGAATCATATCAAACGAAGACTCTTGTGCACAGCAAAGGAAACAAGGAAGAGTGATGAGATCATAAGTAAAATGGGAGGAAATATTTACAAAATATTAATTTTATGAAAATTCGCATCCAGAATATACAAGGAACTTAATAAACTCAACAGAAAGAAATTCAGTAAAGTGAACAAATGATCTGACTAGGCACTTCTTAAAAGAAGATAAAGTAATGGCCATGAAGTTTATGAAAAATCACTGGACATCACCACTCATCAAGGAAATGCAAATAAAAATCACAATGAGACAACATCTGACCCAGTTGGAATGGGTATAATCAAAAAGACAAACCAACCCCCCCCAAAATGCTATCAAGGATGTGGAGAAAGTGGAAATTTTACGTATTGTTTGTATGAATGTAAATTAGTACAGTAGGGTGTCTGGTAGGGCTCTGACCCTGGACCGCCAGGGCATTTCTGGGGCTTGGGTAGGGTGTGGGTGGTTGTCTCTCATGCTCCTCTTGGGGGACGCCTCTGGCCGCTGCCTCTGCTATTTGCTGCAGCTTTGATCTCCAGGGGAGTCAGGTATCCCGGCGAGGCGGAGGAGGGGAAGAGGCGGAAAGTCCCCTGAGATACACAGGTCCCCTAAGTGGGGTTGGGCTGGGGGCACGAGCCGCTCTGCTCCTTTGCCTCCTTAGGGGAAGGAAGAGGAGAGGGTGAGCAGGTGGTGGCCACAGCTTTTCCAGCTCCTGGGAGACACTGAGGCTGTGCGCAAGTGGACGCTTGGAGGAGCAGGAGGATCAGGAGGAGCCCTCGCATTAGGGAGCCTGCCAGAGGTGGAAGGAATGTGAGATGCCCAAAGAATCAGGAAAGATAGTGGCAAGAATTGTGTGGTCCCAGTCATTGTTTTGGGTGTCTTTGTGCCCGATTCCTCTGCTCCCCAACTCGGGTGGATAGCTCCAGGTTCTCTCCCTCCCATCATCCCCACACTGCCACATCCACTCTCCTGTTGATTCCCTTTCTCCCACCCTACTTTACACCCACTCCTTTTTTGGGGTATGCTTGGGGAAACTTTGCTAATGACAGGATGCCTGAACTTGTTCTAACTCTGAGCTGCCTTGAACTCTTTTCCTCCCATTCTTTCCTTTCTGGGACCTAGAATGTTCCATGGTCACTAATGATTAGCTTTTCTTCTGCAAAAATGGCAAAAACATTAGGTTGAAATACATGGCGCCTCTTTTTTGTGTGAATGTGTCCACTGAAGACATCACACTGGTTATGTTTCCATCGACTCTTAGCCTGTGTCTTAATTTTCTAGACACAGAAGTAGTAGATTTTGTTTTCAGTCTTGGTCATTCTAGGCTCCGTAAAGTTTAGTCAGCTGGACCTTCTGTTACTTATCAGAAAATGCTTGACTTAAAGATGGATAATTCTCTCTTCAAACTTTATATTATTTTGGGGGGTTGTTGAAGGATTTCTTTAGGAAAGTGTTAGTGCAAGATGAACAGAGTAACAAATCAGAGTTACTGTGTTTTAGACCGATTTTGTTAACACATTGGACAGAATGGAATTTTATGACTTTTGATCCACTGAGGAAGATCTGAGGAAGATCTAAAAATCTTCCTTGAAGCTACAAATAAGTCTTGTTAATATCTTAATTTGCCTATGACTAAAATAAGTGTTTATAAAGTATATAGTTTACTCTCCTCCTTGGTTCAGACCCAATGAAGTAACTTTCAGTGTTAGATAGTTAAAATAGTGTAGACTGTCATGTGTTCTGTTTACCACAACAATAAAAAGATACATAGTAAGGAAAGATGAAATCAGAATAATTGATTCAATGTGTGTGATAACACTGTCTACCTAAACTCTTTCTAACATGTCATTAGTTTTATAAAATATAGAGAATATAAACTCTTTACTCTGTAGCACAGGGTAGCTGTGTTGACCAAGCAGGTTTTTATGTATGTCTGTTGATATGTTCAATTTTCAGATACTGGTTCAGTTCTACAATTTTGGTGGCAAGAGCTGGACTTTAAAATCATTTGCTTTTTTCTGTCAATGCATGCCTTTTTCCCCTTATTTTTAGTATAACATGTTCCTTCATATCCTTCATTGATGAAGTAGTACTAACTGAAAAGCAGTATGAATATTTTATTGTGAATGTAGAACTACAATGGCAACAAAGGAAGGGATTCAAACATGAACATAATAATGACTCTTAATATAAGAAAACTGTGAACACTCTTTTTGCCCATTTTCTTTGTTATTGTTTATTATTGTTGAATATTTATGAGATGTTTTATTTTAAACATTTATTGCTATTTCCTAGTCTTTATAAAATTATAGTATCATATCCTGCCTTTTTCTACATAGCTTTTATACATCCAGGGTGATAAATACTTAATTTTTTACTTCATTGGTGAAAAATCTATAACATGTTAAATCCTACTCATAAAATATTCTCTAGGATTTTTTTTAATACTTTATAAATTGTCACTACTTTTCTACATGTAATGAAATAATAATTTTAGGTTCTTTTGAATTTTAAGTGAGCAATTTCAGCCTGAACTTTTAAATGGGAAGTAGTTATTGAGAATACATGTTATAAAACAATGATGGCATTTCTCATTTTAAACTCAGGATAAGCAACAAGTTAATGGCATTTAAAATGTGCTTTATATCACAATTGTGAAGTACAAATCTGCCTATAACAAAAATTGGTACAGTTCACTAGTGTACAACCTGTAATGTTGCCATTTTCTTTGAACTAGTGGAGAAAAGAAGTGATTAGACTAACTTTTAAGAATTTTTATTGTCATTAGTGAATTCTTTGTCATTATTTTGCCCATAGTATAGTTATTTGGTGTTTACTTTTGATGTTTGCAACATGTTGACCTGGAAAGAATAATTACCAAGGGCTAGAAAAAATATATTAAATGTAGATTTCTGTTCTTACCCTATTTTCTCTCCCTGTTGGCCAAATTGGAAAGTTAATAGACATCTACCAGAAAATCTAATAATGTCGTTATTGTGTTTTGCAGTAACTTATTGTAGTGGATACTGTATTTCAGGAGTAGATTTGTAAATCCATGGCATATTGGGATGACATGAAAATTATCTTGCTTTCCAAAGTCTCTTTTTAAAAAGATATTTTTAAATATACTCTAAATTAGTCTACTCAAGCTGTCATTATAAGATACCACAGTGGGTGACTTGAAAAACAAACAGGTGTTTTCTCAGTTAAGAAGTTTGATATGAGGGTGCCATCTTAGAGTTCTAATGAGGGCCTACTTCTACTTTGTAGAGGGCTATCTTCCTAATGTGCAGTCTCCTGGACTTTCCTCTGGTGCCTTTGTGTGGGGAGGAGATATCAGAGAGAGAGGGAGAGCTGTTTTCCTCTTATAATGGCACAGATCTTTTATGAGTTCCTTTCTGCAGGACCTTATCTAAATCTCATTACTTCCCAGGGGCTCACATCCAGAAATATCACCCTGGGAGATTAGAACCTCAATATAGAAATTTGGGGGTCACGTAAACATTCAATGCATAATATAAACTCCTTGAAAGAAATTAACATTAATGTCATCCTCTGCTAGGTACTATATCTTTTTGTTAAAAATTCACAAAAAGCCCATCCTATAGTTATTATACCTGTTTTCAGATGAGGGAATAAAGACCTTAGGGTAAATAATTGCCTCCAGGATCCTGCCACTATAGTGGTACTGAGATTCTATTTTAGCATTCAGACCACTATGTTCACTGGGATGGAATGCTGAAAAATTAGTTCAATGTTAATGTTTGCTCTTTATTAGCAGTGGTAAGTTGGTAAATCCAATCAAAATTAGATTTAAACATATGCAGTTTTACGACTTAAAAAAATGGAGTCATATAAAATGTATAATGTACATGTTTATTACTTAATGAATTAAAATCTGGTACTAAAAAGATACATAAAATATTTACATATTTAAAGTCATGAATTTATCAGTTTTTCATGCATAAAATGAATGAATGTGACTATTAGAAAGCAATATATATTTGGCATTGTGGTGCAAGTATTAGTATTTTTACTTTGTTTTCTTTTATATTTTACTTATTTTAAAAAATATTTTTAGATGTTAATGGACCTGTATTGTAATCATTGATTTATATGTGGTGCTGAGAACTGAACCCAGTGCCTCACACATCCTATGCAAGTGTTCTACAACTGAGCCTCAACTCAGGCCTATATATTAGTTATATGTTTACTCATTTGTTTTGATTGTACATTTCAGTATTTGAGTATGTGTCACCAAAGGAAAGACAATCTGGATACATATGCTATATACGTTGCTGCACTACTGGGTGAAAATTTTTCCTTAAAGCAGATAAATATTATTTCCTGAAGATGGTTCATTAGAGTGAAAAAGTGTGAAAACAAACTTGCTTTTGTTGCCATAAATATTAATATAATAATGTTTTATCTATATTTGAATAACTCATTCTTGTTTCTTTTCATGGGTAGTGTAAATACTTTCAATAATTTTCTAAATTTGTTTGTTTGTGAAATATGGGAAAATGACCCAAAGATAATTATTCTTTCACTCTTTTCTAGGTTATTTATTAACTTTGTCCTTCTCATCTCATATAATTAATCCAACTATATTTTAAATTGCTGATTTTGTTTTAGTATGTGTCAATGATCAATAATACAAAAGTTGATAAACATTAATAAATTTGTGATAAATTATAAATTAACAACATTGAAGCTGTTATTATTCCAAATGTAGATACCTCCTTAATTTAATATGTATTACTAAAGAAAAGGGATCAGAGGAGGATGGAAATGTGTACTAGACACTGGGGTAGATGCTGTAATTCAAAATGAAGAGACTGATATGTTCATATTATAATGCTGTGACATTTCCATGGAGAGAAATTCTCATTTTGGGGCCAAATGTCATTTACAAGACTACCTCTTTTGGCTGACATTGTGCTTCAGAGGGACCATGTTTGTTTCTGCAGTCTCCCCATATTATATATTGTTGAATTCTGGGATTAGGAGAAACAACATTAAACTACTAAATTAGGGTCAGAGTAGTCATGGCTTAGAGTAGTCAAAAGTAAATATTTATTTATTTTTCATATCAGGGATTGACTCAGGGGCACTTAACCCTTCTCCACATTCCCAGCCCTTTTCTATATTTTATTTAGAGAAAGGGTCTTGCTAAGTTGATGAGGCTGGCTTTGAACTCACATTCCTCCTGCCTCAGCATCCAGAGTCACTGGGATTATATGTGTGCACCAACGTGCCTGACTGCAAAGACAATATTGATATAATAGAAAATAAAAATCAAATAAAGGTTTTGATTATTGGAGCTATATAGTGTTAGTGATTGTTGGGTAAGAGTAATCTAGATGCAGTTTTTAGACCAGTTTGGGCAGTAATTTGGCATTATTGAGACTTGTTAATTACACATGATCTATACTAACTTGTTAGTTGAAAATAAGAAAGGGATATAGCCTTCAAGGATTATTTTTTAAGACAGATTGAAATATAGCATTCCAGTATCTATTATAAGTAAAAGGAAATGCTTATTTTTAGTGGTCAGTTTTTAAAGGTCAAGCATTGGTCAGTATCAATAGTAAAATTTGGTTTAATGGAGAAAATATCTAATAAAATTCCAGTGTTCTTGCTATACAGGACTTAAATGCACTTACTAAAATTGTCATATATTTTTATTTTTTTTTATATCATAAAGACTACTTCAGCAATAGTATGACCATGGGATTGTGAGCTAGTTACTTAAACTTTAGAAAGGTCAAACTGTGTAAGAAGAGAGAACCTGTTTGATAGTGTTCTGGGAATTTGAAATAATGCATGTAAAGCAACTTGCAAAGTGTATTGCACCCAGTGAACACTCACAACTGGCAATTATTTTTGTTATTCTTTATGTGTTGAGGAAAAACTATTGGTAATGGTAGTAAATTTATTTAATCAATCCATTTCTTCAGTGTGATGAATGTTTTTACCAGCAATTCACAATTACTATTGAATCAAAATAATAATCTCTGACTTTTTAAACTATTCATATCATCTGGATTTTATAATAGTCTTCTTCATTCCCACCCAATTTGAGAAATCATTCCTGTAGTGAACTAGTGTTACTAATGGGTATATGGTGCATCCTTCATGTGTATTGGGGGAAGAGTTGGGTGTGGGAACAAAATAATCTAGAATATTCATTTTTCCTTCCTTCATTTCTTCCATGCTGTGGCTTGAACCCAGGACCTATGTATTCTAGACAAGTACTCTATCACTGTGTTGTACCCCTGACTCTCTCATTGTTGTTTCTTAACTAATGGCCATCAGGAGCAGCCTTACTCTTTCAGTAAGTACATTGGTAAGCTTTTTCTTAGAGCTAATCAACTTTTTCTCTTAACCATTTGTCCACATTCTCTTTCCCTTGTTTAGTCCTGTGCTTGACATCTAAATAGTCTAGAGAAAATTTATTCTTTGTTAGTGACTCTTATGTGTAACTCTCAAAATTTTTTAAATTAAAGCAAAATAACTGGTCATAAAACTTACCTATCTAAAGAAGAAACTGATACTGCATTTTATCCTCTGCCTAAAAATCTGCTTGGATGTTACTATTCATTACCTTATATTATCATTTATGAACTTTTTCTCTGTTAAGTCTGTGAGTGGCCTACCCTGAACTTTAAATTCATGATTAAAAACAATAGCAATAACAAAAGTTAAAAGGATGTGTGTGTGTGTGTGTGTGTGTGTCTGTCTGTCTGTGTGTCTGTCTGTCTGTCTGTCTGTGTAATTTCAACCTCTGTCACAGAACAACATTTGTATCTTGGTTTGTGTTTCTAATGTTCTATGTAATTCTTAATGGGTTCTTGAGTTTTAGGAAAAACTGTTCTTAGGGTTCAGTACAAAGGAAGGATTCACTCATAAATGAAATTTAAAGTGAAGGCAAAGTGAGTTAAAATTTCCTTCATTCCATATTATCATCTTAATTTTCCTCCCTTTTTAATTCTAATTCAGACTTTTGACTTTTATCAGGGTTTTTTGGGGGGGACTTTTAAAGTTTTTGTATAAAAGTATCTGTTACATTTATTTTATTTATTTTTATCCTTTTAGTGGAAGGTTTTGCTATAGTATTTTAGTTTATTTCTTATCAGGACTATTTTCTGTTCTGCCGTATTATGATCGCCCACCGCCTGCAGTGGATAATCACAACGCGTACGCTCATCTTGATCACAGGAACCAAAAAGACTTTATTCCACAAGTCTCAGACTTATATTGAGAACATCAGTCTATCAGAGAGTAGACTACTAGGAAAGTCAGCCTATCAAGGAACAGTCTCCAGGGAGATACCAGGATTGCCTCATGTACAACAGCCAACCAGAGTTACTTCCTAAAACTTGAATATGAGTGCAGCTATGTCTGGCAAGCTGCCAGGCGCCATCTTAGAGATCAGGTCACGGTGCAGCTCTGGGGCCCTCAGAGCCTGCCCCTGACACCCTATTATATTTTGAAAGTTAATTTTAAAGTATGTATCCAGGTAGAATTTAGAGAATCTAATTTCCCTGATGCAGTCAGTAGCATCAAATATTACCTTGTCTTTTTTTTATAAATAGTTTTTAAAGATACTTTTTGTTTAAGATACTTTTAATGATTTAATTTAAAAATTTTTTTAAGTATCAAGTAATTCTTTAGTCTATCATTTGTGTTTTTTGTCAGTCCATCAATACTTTGTTTTATACCATTTTATATATATTATTATTTTTCATCTTATTTTTTAATCTGTGACAATTTTTTAGCATGTGATGCCTCCCTCCCTGTCTCTTCACTTGAACATTTCCTTAGGGTAGATACCCAGAAGTGTCATTTACAAATCAATGTCTATGTACCTTTTTCTGGGATTGCCTATTGTCCCAATATCACTAGTTATTCACCACATCTGTATTTAGTGTTACAATATTTAAAATACTTGGTTTTGATACTTTATCAAAAGATGTCATAACTTATATTTGAATTTCTTTGGTTGGTTCCACTACCTCTGTATTTTCTCTCCAAATTGCTAAGGAGACTGTTTCCATTCTTTGGATACTTACACATCTTTTTTTCAAAAAATTATATAATGACATTTTCTTTGTTTTATATCAAAAATTTTTGTATTATTTTATTAAGAATCATAATTTTTTGTCAATTTGTCTATTTATGTACTCCTTTCAGGTCTCTTCTTTATTATTTGTGCTTTAATATATATTATTACCTCATATGGCAATTCATTCAGTTTTTTCGTCAGTAGTTTTAATATTCTTAAATGTGTTTATTCTGCTTTTATAAATGGCATGCAAAAAATGTAGACTTAACATAGTACAAATGTTATTGGAGGAAAATTGCAGTTGACTCTTTCAGCTCTAACTGTCTCTTATTTCTTCTTCAACACTACCTGTGTACTATAAAACTTGAAACTTTCATATGTCAGCATGTCTGTAAGAGTTGCATCAGTAGTTGGAATAGATTTGCTCTTAACCATTGTCCAGATTGTACCAGTTAGAGCAGATCAGTAAGAGATTAGGTAGCTTATGAGAGATTTTGTCAGTTTGTGTTATCATCAGTGATAGACTTGTGGTTATGAACAAAAAAGTAAATCATATTTTGCCTAAGATGTTAGACCCATTTCTTAGAGGAGGTAATGCTAAAGCTTCTGAATAGGCTAAGTTTAGCAACTGGGTGCATCTCAGTACATTAAATTCAACTGTTTGACTTGAAATACCTCTGTTATACTAAAATTTACAAACGATTTTTTGGTACATAATAGTCCTTAAGTCAGATCTACTTTGTCTCCTAGTATTAATTCTTCAGAAATGAATTTTTTCCCTTTAGTATTTGAACTTTTCATATTCTTCCACTTTGGTAAGCATTTTAAGTTCTTTTAAAGAATTAACAATGCTGGGCACAGTGGTACACACCTGTAATCCCAGCAGCTTGGGAGACTCAGGCAGGAGGATCATGAGTTAAAGACTTGCCTCAGCAAAATTCAGGCACTGAGCAACTCAGTGAGACTGTCTATTAATAAAATACAAAAAAACATAATTTTTAGAAATAAAAATATATTTTAAAATCAATAAAATTCAACTATATAGAGAAATAGAAAAGTTATTTCCTCTTTTGCTCTCTCCTTGTTTTCTCCCCACATTTTTATACATCTCATTACTTTTTTATATGTAACATTATATGTAATATTTTATATGTAAACATTACTTTTAGTATCGTGTTTATCTTTTGTGTTTCTCTTTGCAAATATAAACAAATGCAGATTTTATTTTGGAGCTCTTGCCATAACTAGACAAGATTTTTGTCTTTAAAGATCTGTATGGTATTTCATTGTGTGAATGCAGCATAATTTAGTAAAAACTTGATCCTACGTCACCTGCAGAGGGCGCTGGCTGTGGAGTCAACCTTTGAGTCACAAGAGCAGACAGAGCCTGGTGCTGCCCCACTTGCCCCAGCCACCACCATGAAGACCGTGGCATAGTGCATCACCTGGGTTAGCTTCACAGTTGGAGAGGAGCAGATAAGTGCCATTGGACATGGCATTTGTGTGTTGCTGGGTATTTCACTGGTGGAGCAAATTGAAGGATTTTGAACTTGCATGTGTTTGAGGATGAAAGTGGTAAGCACTGGTCAAAGAGTGTGATGGATAAACAGTACAGGGTGCTGTGTGTCAGCCAGTTTACCCTCCAGTGCATCCTCATAGGCAACAAGCCTGACTTCCACCTGATGATGCCCATAGAACAGGCAATGGGCTTCGACAACAGCTTCCTGGAGCAGCTTTGAAAGACTTACAGGCCAGAGCTCATCAAAGATGGCAAGTTTGGTGCCTATATGCAGGTACATATTCAGAATGATGGGCCTGTGACCATGGAACTGGAATGCGCTGCTTCTACCTCAGACACAAAGCAGCTATCAAAACTTGAGAAACAGCAACAGAGGAAAGAGAAGACCAGAGCCAAGGGCCCTTCTGAATCAAGCAAAGAGAGAAATGCCCCCCAAAAGAAGACTGCAGCACCAGCAGTGGGGCAGAGGGTGATGTGTCCTCTGAGTGGGAGCCATAGCCTTAGTGCATGATCTTGTGAGCAGATCTGGATCCTGAAAAATTTAAGATACTAAGCATCTACACTGCCTTAAGAATTTGGAACTGAAAAATGAAGAGAGAGATATACATAAGAAATTGGGAACCTAAGTAGCCCTGCAAAAAACACAGAAGAAAAACAAAGAACAGAAACAAACCCCAAGGACCATTGTGTTTTCTGTTGTTGTTGTGATGTGAAGGCAGTGGGTACTGCTGATGAGGCAGTGTGCATGGCAGAGGCACACACCTATGCCCTCCCTACAGAAAGGCTTTGCTGGTTTCTACCATGTCTTGGCTTGCTTTTAGGACAGGCTGATCCAACGTCATTGGTCATCAATCCACTGTGGTGAATTCTGCTTGTCCATACATCTGTGCTGTCTGTGTTCTTTCCAACACTAGTTCATAAGACAGGGCCCATGTTAAGGTATAAGGAGAATAACCATCAATGATAATGTCTTGTGTGAAACCTTTGCATCTTGAAAATCTTTTCTTTTTTCTAAAAATAAATATTAATTAAATCTAAAAAAATCCTTTGGTCCTATGTAGACACTATAGATGTTTCCTATATTTTACCTCTACAATGCCAAATGAATATAAAACAAACTATATATATTTCCTATTTTTACCAGTGAATGTACAGTTTTGATTTTGAGAACAAACATCAATAGGATGTAAATTTTCTTATTCTTGCAACTTGAGAGGACCTAGAAGCAGTGACTTAGTAGCAATAAGCATAACTCACACCTAGAACTTGGTTCCTGATGCTATTTTCCTGTGAAAGGAACCAGGCCTTCTTGGAGAAATGACTGATTCTAGGACTGGGGCAGAAGATAAAAAATAAAAGACAAATCTGGAGCATCTTGTAATGTCAAAAGTTTTGAAATACCAAAGAAGAACTGTGAGTGACCTTTGTTGAAGGGACAGAGCCCACTGAAAGAACTTCCAATGATGGATACTGGGAAAAGTTTTACAATAAAATAAAGTACTGGAAGGAAAGATAGACTGAGATGGGGACATTAAAAGACAGGTTCTTGTTGTACTTAGAGCCTCACTAGGTTGTTGTGGTTGTCTTCAAACTTGTGATCCTTCTGCCTTAGCCTCGAACTGCTGGGATTACAGGCATGCACTGATGTACCTGGCCTGAATAACTTTAAAGCATTATATTTTATGAATGTTTCTCCTTGGTAATAGGCATGTGATTGTTTAAAGATTCTTTATATTAAAATCTCAAATTTGGGGCAGTAATTTCATAATCTTCGTATAAATTATGCTTAGGTTCTTTTGTTTAATTCACTAATTGACATACTTTTCTATTTGTCTCTCAATAGGAATATATGTTCATTTAGGCAAGGATTATATCTTTTATATTCTATAACATGCTTAATCATAAAGCATATACTAGGTAATTAATCCATGAAGGAGTGGATGTGAACATTGTTGAGATAGTTAAAGTCAACTAATGGATAAAATGGTTATATTAGTTTTGTGATTATCAACTAATTTTTTTTTTACATGAGAAAGGGGTAGATATTAACCAGTGTAAAATATTTTAAATATTTTTCATAGAAATTAACTCTTTGGCTTTGTATGAATAGTCAGAAACATGAGTTTATGTGTAGTGATCTCTGTTACAACTTTTGTTTTCTCCTTTGGCTTTGCTTTCTCAGTCCTTCTCATGTGATCCTGAATCTTGGGCTGGTGATGGAATGATTTTCAAATACTGTGCACCACAGAGCCTGTGGTGAAGACTAGCAGGTCTCCACCATCTCAGAGCATGCATTCTTCCCTCCACCAGTACACAGGGTCTTTCACAAAACCCCCATTGTGGAGACCCCACAGTGTTACTGGAGGAAGCCTTGGCTCTCAATCATGGCAATGCCCAGAAATGGAAGCAGATTTAGTAATTTGATTATTTGTCTATTTTCTCTAACTTTCTGATTGTAAAACATGCATGTTGTCAGGTTGTAGTTCTGCCAGCTTTTATTATCTGCTTTCACTTTACCAGTTAAAAAAACAAGAGTAGGAAGGACATCAGAAAGATGGAAGGTTCTAAAAAGGGTATTGTTGACACTACAGAGAAGTAATATTTGAATACCTGTTCATCAGAAAGGACGCAAATCCCATAAGAAGGACATGCAGAATTTCAAACTGATTGGCAACTTAGGGTGGTGCTTAATTTAAGATCATACCTCATTAACGCTTGAAATAATCAATATAGACTAGTACAATAATTAGATTATCACCTTAGTTGTTACTCTTTTTACTATGTCCTTTTAAATATCCAGGAAAATACATATCTGAAAGTTTCTGTTTATTTTATATCTAATTCCCTAATCATTTCTGGGGGTATTTTTAAAATTTTCAAAAAACTTTTTAGATACAGATGAGCACAATGCCTTTATTGTTTTATTTTTAATGTGGTGCTAAGGAATGAACCCAAGTTCCTCACTTGTGCTGGGAGCACATATTACCACTGAGCCAAAACCACAACTCTGGTGTTTTTTTTTTTTTTTAATTCATGTTTGATTTGACTTTTGCAACATGCTATGTTTTTAAATATAATTCAAATTTTTTTGAATTTTTTTTTTGGGTACCAGGATTGACCTCAGGGGCACTTGACCACTGATAATATCCCCAGCCCTATTTTATATTTTTTTAGAGATAGGGTTGCCCTGAATTTCTTAGTGTCTTGCTTTTGCTGAAACTGACTTGAACTCACCATCCTGCTGCCTCAGCATTACAGGTGTGTGCCACCACACCCAGCTAAACATAACAATTTTATTGTTTTATTAGATAATATTTACTAAAGTTTCTGAGCATTTTTTCTACTGCTTGCCTTCTTTCTTGCCATGGCAGATTATTTTCTGATGCATTTCATGAATTTTGGAAATATGAACTCATGCAGATTATATCTGTGGGTAATGTGTATAGTCTTTACTTGTTTAGGTGTGACCCTACAGAATGGTGTGCTGCAGTCAGCTCAAAATGAGAGATGATTCTTAAATTTTCAGTAATTTTGCCTGTTAAACTTGGCTATTATTACTTTTTAATTACATAAACTTATAATTAAGATAAATTCAAACACAAGAGCAATGAATATGCAAGTTATTATTTCTGATTGTTCTAGTGCCTTTACTATTGTTATCTCTGTGATAAGAGTTACTTCTGTGGTATATTTATTACAAAGTACCATTTAATGATGTGCTACTGCATGTTCTTCCCATTGTTACACATTCAGTGTCATGTTGGTCGCATGAAGTCTGCTATGGAGGAAATCAAAACACTACAGGTCAGGGCTTTGAGTTAATATTTTGATCTCTTAACTGCACACATATATACTCAACTATAAAAGACCATAATGCTCTGTATGTTTGTTGTCTATATTTTACCTGCAATGATAATGATAACATAGTAGGATAAAATAAATATTCATTAAGTTTTAAATATTGTGTCCTTTTCTGAAACAGATATTGATTACAAATATCTAAAAATGGGATCAGATGTTGAGAGTGACCAATCTTCTGGAAGTCATCTGATGAAGTCCAGTCACCGACAGGTGTTTGTCTCAGAAATCATAAACATAGATGGATCTCAATGGGGGTAACACTTTAAAAATATATAAATATACCTTTGTATGTGTGTTTTTGTATATAAATACAAACACACACACACACACACACACACACACAAATATCAAGCAAATACAACAATTTGAAAAATTTCATGAAGGTAAATGACACCTGTAAGAGAGCTGTTATAATTATATTAATGAGTTGTATTCTGAATATTTTCCTTTTCCTAATTACTATTCCAAGGCAAATACGCATTAATCATAGTATTCTGTGTTCTACAGAATATTCATTTTTGTTTCCTGTTGAGGAAAAGTGATTTTCTAAAATTCCAGAAATCTAGACTGACATCATTCTAGAGGGCATTAGCAAAGTCCTCTTCAGAAAATAGTGTTCTATCTATTTCTGTTCTATCTCTTTGAGATTCATTTGGATACTTCATGTTCAGATGTTTTGTGCTTACATATGTAAGCACTTCACAGAATTATTGGATCAAATATTGTGTGTATTTATACACACAATTTTTCAGCATTCCTAGAAAATATAAAAACCGTTTTCCAAAGTAGTTGTGCTCATTTATACTTCCAACATCAATGTATGATATTTGTGATTGGTCTTCTTGCCCATTTTTGACACTTATTCTTTTTTAATTTTAACTTTTCTGGTAAAATCTTGGTCTCACTTTGATTTTATTTTGCATTTCATTGTCTAAGTTGAAGACTTTTAAATATGTTTGTTGGTCACTTAGCTATCCTCTTTTGTAGATTAATTGCCCAAATCTGTTGTCTATTTTCTACTGGCTTTTCTACCTTTTCCTTACTGATTTATAGGAATTCTTTACATGCTACATAAAGGAACTTTGTCAGTTTTATGTCTTATAAACATCTTCTAGAATGTAGCACTTTTTATTGAAAGGACAGCTTTTCCTGGTGCACTTCGATATTTGACATAAGTTCAGGTGATTGCATATTGTCTATTGGGTGACTAGAGTCCTCTACTAGAGATACATATAAAGTGTTGTAATGAATAAATTGGGCAACAAGTGGTCTGCAAATCACAAGTCTTCAGAGAAGGAAGCACTTGAGATGGTCCTTGAAAGATGGGTAGGAATTTGTCAATTTGAAAATGAGTCTATGAATGAAGAGCATTCCAACAGAGGAAATTTCATGTAATAAACCCAGAGATAAGAATGTGTATGTTATATTAAGGAAATTGTAACAAATAAGAAGGGTCACTATATAATAATTTATTTTAAAAATAGGACTTGAAAGGATAGAATAAACCAGATTATAAAAAGCATGAGATATCAAGTCAAGGAGTCTGAACATCCCATGTAATTAAAAGTGTTTATTTAAACAAGTGCTGACATGATCACATTTTTCTTCCAAATAATAGCTTCAGGAAAAGTAGAGGCAATGAACTAGAGGAAGAGACAGACAAGAGGCATGTAGATGAATTAGGAATTTATTCAAAATTAGGGATAGTGTGGCCATCCTGTAGAAATAGAAAGTAGAACACATGCTGAGAGAAAATAGACAGGACCTGGTACCTAGCTGAACTTTTTGTCTGAGGGAGGAAATATTGATGATGACTTCTGTGGTTTTCACAGTTGTTTTTCTCCTTTCCATATATTATATAATGGGATTTTTTTTAATTCACAAAAGCTTCTGTTTAGATATTCTAAAATGTATAAATACTTTATTCTGTATACACTCTGAACATATTGACAAAGTGTAACCAACTTGATTTTGGTACATGTCTGTGATTATCATAGTTTTGCACATCACTGCTTAAAATATTTTAAAATATATTTTGTCACTTTTATTTTCTGGTCAAAGGTTTTCTTTAGCTGTCAATTTTTATAAAAGATTTATACGTAGATGGATTCTGAATTATGTTCTGATTGGGACGTAAAGAATGATTTAATAGCATGCGATAACTTTTTTGGGGGGTTATCAAACCCAGGGTCTCCAGCATACTAAGTAATTGCTCTACCAATGAACTCTGTCTCCAACCCTTACCATGCAGTTCTTAAACCTGTTATTTAAAAAGAGTTGTCTCTTGCAGTCTACTTGAAACCCTCTTATGAATGTGTAGTGATTGGGGTTTTTACTATTGTTGTCTGTTCCTATTTATTTCCCATGTTTTTTGATTTTGAAATGGCTTATAAGTTTCAGATTAATCATGCCAGCTATATTTTGGTTTCTGTCCATGTATTCCTTTTGTTATCATTAACATTACTAAGCAGATTATTTTTAATATATATTCAAAACTTATTCTTCAAAATGAAAAATCTTTACCTTGTGTTTATATTTGAAGGTGGGAAGTAGGCAAAAGAATGGACTAGGGTAAAAGGGATTGGAAAAGAAAATTAATTTTCACTATGCTTAGGATTCAAGTTCACATAGATGCTGTGTTCATTGTATCTAGAATTAGATTTTTTTCCTCAGCAAGGTCTATTCTTCAATATAGAAATCTGAACCTTAGACTTTATGTATAAAGACCAAGGATGAGGTTAGGAATGGGTGGAAAGCAGTTGGGTAAAAACAAATATTCTTCACATGTATAAAGAGTTCAAATTTCCGTGTATAACATACCCTACATCTTAGATGGGAATTAAGAAAAAGAATCCTAGAATTAATTTTTGCTGGAGGGAGTGACAGGAAATGATGATGGAATCTACTATAAATCCATGGTCATCTACCTCAAGTGGACCTCATTTTTGCATTTAGCACTGTCTTACTGGAACCAAGGAGTTAATCTCTTCTGCATAATAGAAAAAACAAATGCTGTAAACCTGAAACTCCCCATTTTCTGAATAACAGTCTTGAAAATCTGTCTGCACTTACTCTCTTCTTTTCAATCTTGTTGCCATTTTTTCCCATCTCATCTGCTCAGGGTTATTGAAATATCTGTTATACCTATAAACTCTTTTGTATTCAGTCTCCTTTTCTTAACTTCATCCTTCCCATTGACTTTCCATTTAAATAAACTTTTAATTTTAGATTAGCAGAGAAATTACAAAGATAATACAGTGATTTTACTACATACCCAGTTATTCCTATTATTAGTAGAAGGTTACTTTAATATATTTTGTACAACTAAGGAACCAATATTGGTACATTACTATTTAGTAAACTCCATATTTTATTCAGATTTCACTAGCTTTTTACCACCAATCATTTTTGTCCCAGAATCCCATCCAGGATACGATGTTTTATTTAGTAATCTTGTCTCATATTAAAGATACTAGTTGATGGATTGGGAAGTGCTATGTAATACTTATATATGGCTTATAATAAATGAAGTATTCTCTTAACACAGTTAAATATTAAACTAATGGGAAACCTTATATGCTGATAGTGAGGATTCATCTCAGTTTTGTTGCATTTCCAATAATGGCATATCCAGTACAAGTTTTAGGAGACTTTTAAAGTGTAACATCAATAGAATGAAAATCTATATATGAACATTTGTGTCATTATATTAAATTATAGAGTAGCACATTAGAAGTGCTTATTTCTTCCCACTGTGTGGATTTCTCATCCCTATACTGATAATTTTTGTAAGAAACAAATGGCCAATAAAATTGAGGTTTTCAGTCTCTTCTGTCCCCACATGTCAAGGAGTAAAACCCATCGCTGTCAAACAGCAATTCAATAATTCTCACAGGGAGGGAAATGGGTTTGAAGTAACCTCCTGTTGTCCACAGTGTATTTCAGTATGTACTTACCTTTAACATTGCACCTGTAGATCCTCAGCATATCTTCACTTGTTCTAAAGCTAAATTGGAAATGCATCTCCAGCTTATTAATACAGTTTCATGACTGTGATGCATGAATTATGTTGCTAGAAACAAACCCAGCTAGAACTCTCCTTTTACTCTTGCTACTGCTTACACAGGACACTGAATTATAGGAGTAACTATTACAAGTTGTAATTTATCTTATGTATGTATATTTTTAGTGTTCATGTGCTTTTGCTGTTAAAGCTATCTGAATAGGAATTTGCTTGGGCTGTCAAAATTGAAGTATTTTTTTAGAACAATGAACTATCAGGAAATTGATCGTCTTTTGTCTGGAAAGCAGAATTAAGAGAGTTTATATATTATATTAAAATATAAAGTTCACTATACTTTTTTTAGGTATTTCTTTTTTTATGCAACTTTTAAAAGTTTAAAATATTCAAAATAATGTGCAACTCATTCTAGATTTTGAACTCATGAAAGCGGGATCATGTCTGTCTTCACTGTATGCTCAGCACCTAACATTGTGCTTGGTAAATATTAAATAAATGAGTTTTGTCTTCTGTCCTCTGAATAATTTCCACTGGAGAGCATGTAAATAATCTAGTGATTATATCTATTGTTAATCTTGTGTTCAGCAGATAAAAATGCAAAGTTTTCTAAATATGCCATTTAAAAATTTATTAATTATAGTAATTACTATTCAGTTGTGATCATTAAATCCTTATGGTTGGAAATTATTAAAATGGGGGGATATTGCAGTGTGCTTTACTCTTTGAATTAGGATCTGATAGTTCACTAAAGTAACTGCCTTTTGTTTGCATTCTCCACTTTCTTTCATGGGTGGAATTCAGTAGTGCTGTTTATATTAGAGACTGATTATTCAAATTTGACTTCATAATTACAGTTTGCAAATTATGTTTTTCTTTGTATTTATAAATTTATTTTTAATTGTCACATAATTTTACAGATTTATTTGGCATTTTGACATTTCAATACAAGTATAAATGTGTGCTAATCAGATGAGATTAACTGGCATATCTATCACCTTAAATATTCATTATTTCTTTGTGTTAAGAACATTCACAATCCCCTCTACTAGCTGAAATACAGTTAATTTTTGCCAACTGGTTACTTTAAAAATTTTTTTTCTGTATATTCTAAGGTCATTAAATTTTATTCTCTAGAGTTGTTCTTTGTAGTCTGAAATCTTTCATGTATCCTTTCCAAGTTATTCCTTACACTATATAGTAGCTTTTAATCTTTCAAACCATTAATTTTTAGTCAATACACTTATGTAACCTATTTTTTTTCCACTGGTGTAATCTTTAACGCAAACTCCATTGTTTTTGTCATGATCACCACTAGATCACAGTGTACTTCATGTTAAGGGCATTCTAGTATTCACTTAAGATACAGGAATGAGTAAGAAAATTTCCCTACTACTGAGAAGAAAAGGTTTCTAGACTGCAGTCGTGTCTTCTTCTGTACTTCTTTTTGTTATAGGCAGTGACTTTATATATATTTTTTTCATGAATACTCATTGTTTTGTTCATATTGGCTTGTGTTTCTTTTCAGAGTAATGTTATTTTCCCTCAGTAAAGATGACTCGAAACTTTAAATTTAACTTGAAAGTGCAGTGGTTCCCTGTTTGTAAGTTTAAACATCTGAAGTCCACAGATAAGTATAAGAAAATAATGTCATTTTATCATAGTTTGTTAACCTTGTAAACCTCACTTTTTATATAAAGTGAAAAATTATTGGAATCAGGCTATCATGTACTAGAAAGTGGGCTGTCAGCCAGATTTTCCATACCGAAGTAAAAATTTGTTTATGGAAATTGTTGTATCTTGTAGTTTTGCTTCATTATTCTGCACAGCTATTGGTAGTAAAAAGCAAGAACTTAGTAAATAATAAGTTACATACAAGACAATACCTGGGTAGGCAGTGTATGATGGTTCTAAAACTTTATTCTTCTAATTTAATTTTTTTTATGAAAAACATCATATACATAAAGTGAAAAGGTAACAATAAAAGCAAACAGAAGCAGTTCTTCAGTGATGTAGTAATATACTACCTATGACTAGAGTTTTAGTTTAACAGATTTGAATTAAGCACTTCTTAGTTGGACCTGCAGTTTTCTACATAATTTTTACTTGGTATTTGTTATTGTAACAAAAGAATAAAAGTAGTTCTTTTGAGGGACCTCTTCTACCTTTGTCCATTCATCTTTGGAAAATTTATTGTTTTGTCTAAAGTAGTAAGTGATGCCAAGTCTAATAATCAGGAATCAGTTTTATTTTATTTGACAGCTCCAGAAAAATTACAAATTTGATTCTCTAGGGTTGGAGTACAATGCAATATTTTAATAATTTAATGTGATTTATATACCTATGAAAACTGAAGTTTTGCATTATTTCCTTTCACTAGCTTTTTATTGAAGGACATTAGCATCTTCTGCAATAGTGAATCTTTTTTAGATTATTACTGTATCTTCTGTTGCAAAGGGATACTAGAAAACAATTTTAAGGAAATTCATATTCTTGACTTCTGTTTACTATTTTTTTAAATTTTGTTCTCTCAGTTCCTATTTTCCACCTGTCTATATTTTTTCCAAATTTTTGATGTTAAGGTTGCTTACTTTGTTTTTTTCATTTTCTTTTTTAAATATATATTGGACATATTGGGTTTCTGTGACATATTTTGATATATTCCATATAACCTATTTATTGACTCCATACAAAATAAGCAGTGAGTTTAAGGTTTAAAAGAAAGGGTTTAGGAACTCACTTTTAAAGCTTTTAAGGAGGGAAAAATGAGACTTAAATTACTGGTTTTGTGTTTGCATGTTTCCTGATCTATAGTAGAATGTAAATTGATTTTCTTTTTAATTGTATTTTGATTGGAGAACCTGAAACAAATTGCATCTTTTTGGTTTCAAGTCTCCATGGGAATTTAAAGATTGGTCAGAAAATTATTTTGTGAATTTTTGGGGAGGTACTGGGGATTGAACCTAGGGCCTTGTGCTTGCAAGGCAAGCACAGTACCAACTGAGCTATATCCCCAGCCCTTCTACTTTGTGATTTTGTTAAAAGGAAAATCAAATAGTAATTTTATAAGATTCTTTAGTATCTTAAAATCAAAGTCTGTGGTAGTTTAAAATTTGGGTTCTTAAAATAAAACAAGGCATTCACAGCAGACCATTATCCAATCCATATGTAAGGTAGGTTGATTATTTCAATTATGAATACCAATGCTTTTGACCCTTTCAATATTCCAGCATCAACTATATTTTCAAACTTGAGATATGTTCAAAAATTTGAGTGTAACCAACTGTTTCTATTCTTAAACACTGTAGAATTGGAGAGTTTTAGAAGTTCAGGAAGAGATGAAATTTTAAGAATACTCAATTTATCATAGTTCTGCTTGCAGTCAGAATTGGAGCTTGAAAAATCAGAAATGTACATCAAATTAGAAAAACTTGGAAAGGTAAGTAAATTCTTATTTTAAAAATGTAAGACTTCCTTGTTCATCATCTAAGTGTATGGTTTTCCCAACCTGGAAATTGTGAACTTATTGTCTAAAGGATTATATCTTGCTTTGAAAAGGTATCAAAATTAGGAGGAATGAAGCTTTCAATTCTTGAAAGTATCCTATCAGTTTGAGAGAAAATTAGTTTTTTTAGTAGGCTTAAAATCTTTTATTGAAACACAAAATAGTTTGCTTTCTTGGTAACGTGATAGGCATCTGTTTGTTTAGCCTCCTAGCAGTCTCCTGTCTGTGCTCTCATGGGGAATTGCATGAGATAAAATTTCTTAAAAATAACTTCAGAAATAAAAACATTTCATTGAAGGGAAGGAATTCTTAATATATTTTTCTTAAACTATTCACTACCTGTAATACTACTAATTTAAAACCATTCTATCTTCCACAGTAATAAAGTGAAAGAAAATAATAATTAAAAAGTAAAAAATAAACAGTAAGAAATAAAAAAGATAGAAGTAATAAAAAATAAATAGCAGGAAGGAAAATAATAGACTTGGTTGATGTAAGCGTCTTTTCTTTTTCAAATAGCTAATGTGCAAAGATTTTGAAAAGTTTGGAAACCTAGGTAAAACCTTTTTTGATTTAACAGTATAATTATTCTTTCATTTAATGTGGTCAGTGTCATTCAGTCTTCATATACCATTACAGGGATTGCACCTTTGATTTTAATACTATTGATCCAAATCTTTTTTTAAAATTTTTTTTTCGTTTTTTTTATTGTAAACAAATGGGATACATGTTGTTTCTCTGTACATGGAATAAAGGCATACCATTTGTGTAATCATAAATTTACATTGGGTAATGTTGTTTGATTAATTCTGTTATTTTTTCTATCCCCCCACCCCTCCCACCCCTCTTTTCCCTCTATACAGTCCTTCCTTCCTCCATTCTTGCCCCCCTCCTTAACCCTAATCCTAAACCTAACCGTAACCATAATGGTACCCCCTCCCACCCCCCATTATATGTCATCATTCGCTTATCAGCGAGATCATTCATCCTTTGGTTTTTTGACATTGACTTATATCACTTAGCATGATATTCTCCAATTTCATCCATTTGCCTGCAAATGCCATAACTTTATCATTCTTTATGACTGAGTAATATGCTATTGTATATATACGCCACAGTTTCTTTATCCTTTCATCAATTGAAGGACATCTAGGTGGGTTCCACAATCTGACTATGGTGAATTGAGCAGCAATGAACATTAATGTGGCTGTATCTCTGTAGTATGCTGATTTTAAGTTCTTTGGGTATAGGCCAAGGAGTGGGATAGCTGGGTCAAATGGTGGTTCCATTCCAAGCTTTCTAAGGAATCTCCATACTGCTTTCTAGAGTGGCTGCACTAATTTGCAACCCCACCAGCAATGTATGAGTGTACCTTTTCCCCCACATCCTTGCCAACACCTATTGGTGCTTTGTTCTTGATAATCGTCATTCTAATTGGGGTGACATGGAATCTTAGGGTGGTTTTGATTTGCATTTCTCTTATTACTAGAGATGTTGAACATTTTTTCATATATCTGTTGATTGCTTGTACATCTTCTTCTGTGAAGTGTCTGTTCATTTCCTTAGCCCATTTGTTGATTGGATTATTTGTATTCTTGGTGTAGAGTTTTTTGAGTTCTTTATATATTCTGGAAATTAGCGCTCTATCTGAAGTATGAATGGCAAAGATTTTCTCCCACTCTGTAGGCTCTCTCTTCACATTATTGATAGTTTCCTTTGTGAGAGAAAGCTTTTTAGTTTGAATCTATCCCAGTTATTGATACTCGCTTTTATTTCTTGTGTTATCGGAGTCCTGTAAAGGAAGTCTGATCCTAAGCCGACATGTTGAAGATTTGGACCTACTTTTGCTTCTATAAGATGCTGGGTCTCTGGTATGATTCTGAAGTCCTTGATCCATTTTGAGTTGAGTTTTGTGCATGGTAAGAGATAGGGGTTTAATTTCATTCTATTGCATATGGTTCTCCAGTTTTCCCAGCACCATTTGTTGACGAGACTATCTTTTCTCCATTGCATAATTTTGACCCCTTTGTCTAGTATGAGAAAATTGTATTTATTTGGGTTTGTGTCCATGTCCTCTATTCTGTACCATTGATCTACCTGTCTATTTTGGTACCAAACCATACCAGTTTTGTTACTATTGCTTTGTAGTAGAGTTGAAGATCTGGTATTGTGATACCCCCTGGTTTGCTCTTTCTGCTAAGGATTGCTTTAGCTATTCTGTATTTCTTATTCTTCCAGATGTATTTCACAATTGCTTCCTCTAATTCTGTAAGGTACGTCATTGGGATTTTAATTGGAATTGCATTGAATCTGTATAGCACTTTTGGTAGTATGGCCATTTTGACAATATTAATTCTGCCTATCCAAGAACATGGGAAATCTTTCCATCTTCTAAGGTTTTCTTTAATTTCTTTCTTTAATGTTCTGTAGTTCTCATTGTAGAGGTCTTTCATCTCTTTTGTGAGATTGATTCCAAAGTATTTTATTTTTTCAAGGCTATTGTGAGTTGGATAGTTTTCCTAACTTCTCTTTCTGAAGATTCATCACTTATGTATAAAAATGCATTGGGTTTATGAGCATTGATCTTGTAACCTGCTACTTTACTGAATTCACTTATGAGTTCTAAAAGTTTTCTTGTGGAATTTCTGGGTTCCTCTAAATATATAATCATGTCATCAGCGAACAGGGATAGTTTGAGTTCTTCTTTTCCTATTCATATCACTTTAATATCTTTGGTTTGTCTGATTGCTCTAGCTAGAGTTTCAAGGACAGTGTTGAATAGAAGTGGTGAAAGAGGGCATCTCTGCCTTGTTCCAGTTTTTAGGGGGAATGCTTTCCGTTTTTCACCATTTAGAATGACATTGGCCATGGGCTTAGCATAGATGACCTTTACAATGTTAGGAATATTCCCACTATCCCCTATTTTTTCTAGTGTTTTGAGCATTGAAGCGATGCTGTATTTTATCGAATGCTTTTTCTGCATCTATCAAAATAATCATGTGATTCTTAACTTTAAGTTTGTTGATATGGTGAATGACATTTATTGATTTCCAGAAGTTGAAGCAACCTTGCATCCCTGGGATAAAACCCACTGGATCGTGGTGCACTATCTTTTTAATATATTTTTGGATGCGATTTGCTAAAATTTTGTTGATAATTTTTGTGTGGATGTTCATTAAGCATATTGGTCTAAAATTTTCTTTCCTCAATGTGTCTCTACTTTAGGTATCAGGGTGACATTAGCTTCATAGAATGAGTTTGGGAGGGTTCCCTCCTCTTCTATTTCATGGAATACTTTGAGGAGTATTGGAATGAGCTCTTCTTTAAGTGTTTTGTAGAACTCGGCTGAGAACCCATCTGGTCCTGGACTTTTCTTTGTTGGTAGGCTTTTGATGACCTTTTCCATTTCATGGCTTGAAATGGATTTATTTAAGTTGTGTATGTCCTCCTCATTCAGTTTAGGTAACTCATAAGTCTCTAGAAACTTGTTGATTTCTTTGAGGTTTTCTGTTTTGTTGGAATATAGATTTTCAAAATAGCTTCTAATTATGTTTTTTATTTCACTCGTGTCTGTTGTGATATTTCCTTATTCATTCTGAATTTTAGTAATTTGAGTTTTCTCCCTCTTTCTCTTTGTTACTGTGGCTAAGGGTTTATCAATTTTGTTTATTTTTTTCAAAGAACCAACTATTTATTTTGTTAATTTTTCCCCTTGTTTCTTTTGTTTCAATTTTGTTGATTTTGCTCTGATGTTAACTATTTCCTGTCTTCTACTAATTTTGGTATTGTTCTGCTCTTCTTTTTCTAGGGCTTTGAGCTGTAGTGTTAAGTCATTTATTTGTTGATTTTTACTTTTTTGTTGAACGCACCCCATGAAATAATTCTTCCTCTAAGTACTGCTTTCATAGTGTCCCAGAGATTTTTATATGATGTGTCTTTGTTCTCGTTTACTTCTAAGAATTTTTTTATTTCCCTCCCGATGTCTTCTGTTATCCATTCATCATATAATATTGTATTATTTAATCTCCAGGTATTGGAGAAGTTCCTGTTTTTTATTCTGCAATTTATTTCTAATTTCAATCCTTTATGATCTGATTGAATATAAGGTAGTATCTCTATCTTCTTGTATTTGCTAATAGTAGCTTTTTGGCATAAAATATGGTCTATTTTAGAGAAGGATCCATGTGCTGCTGAGAAGAAAGTGTATTCATTCTTTGTTGGATGGTATATTCTATATATGTCCATTAAGTCTAAATTGTTGATTATGTTATTGAGATCTATGTTTTCTTTATTCAGTTTTTGTTTGGAAAATCTATCCAGTGGTGAGAGTGGTGTGTTAAAATCACCTCATATTTTTGTGTTGTGGTCTATTTGATTTCTGGAATTGAGAAGGATTTGTTTGATGTACATGAATGAACCAATACTCTGGGAATAAATATTTATGACTGTTATGTCTTGCTGATTTATGCTTCCCTTAAGCAGTATGTAATGTCCTTCTTTATCCTTTTTGACTAGTTTTGGCTTGAAGTCTACATTATCTGAAATAAGGATGGATACTCCAGCTTTTTTGCTGTGTCCGTGTGCATGGTATGTTTTTTCCCATCTTTTCACCTTTAGCCTATGGGTATCTCTTTCTATGAGATGAGTCTCTTGCAGGCAGCATATTGTTGGATTTTTCTTTTTAATCCAATCTGCCAGTCTATGTCTTTTGATTGATGAGTTCAGGTCATTAACATTCAGGGTTATTATTGTGATATGATTTGTATTCCCAGTCATTTGACTCATTTATGTTTTTTGACATGATTTGGTTTCTCCTTTATTTGGCTATTCCTTTAGGCTAGTGCCTCCTGTTGCTGAATTGTGTGGAAAAGCTCTCACTGGGTGGCCTACTCCAAGAAGCTGGCTGTGGATCGAGCTTGCTGCCCGAGGGAGCAGGGCTGCTTGGGGAAGTCTCTGGCTGCCCTGCCCTGGTCCCAGAAGCCACCTGCGGGCCGAGTCCCACTGCTGGGTCCGGGGCTTGGAGCTGGCTCTGTGCGGAAAGGCTCTCACTGGGTGAGCTGCTCCAAGAAGCTGGCTGTGGAACGAGCCTGCCGCTGGAGGGAGCAGGGCTACTTGGCAAAGACTCTGGCTGCCCTGCCCTGGTCCGAGAAGTTGCCCTGTCCGGGCCTGCTGCCCAGGCTGAGCCTCCCCTGGTGGGAGAGACTCACCCCGCGACTCTATGTTAGTTCAAGTCTCTCAGTGACTCCCCTTTTTGAATCTTGGTTTCTGGAGTGACAGGAGATGCAGTCACCCTCTAGTCTGCCATCTTGGATCCTCCAATATCTGCCTCTGATCCAAATCTTAATTTGAAATGAAGCACAAAAAGTAAATTAAATTCTTGTTTTATTCTTTTGAGACACTTTTAGTCTTATAAAGACCTGAGAGCTTTTTGCATTTAACTGAAAGTCATCTTTGCTGTAAGAAAGTCTAATACTGGACATTATGGAGTTTTGTTTGCAAGATGGAATTCAGCATGCTTAGAAATTAGAGATTCAGTTAGGGCTTTTTATTGTTCTTTATTGTAACCCTCTTATTATATTCTTGATTAGTTCTTCCAAAATATGTTTTATAGGGTACATATGCAATAGTTTATAAAGGAAAAAGTAAACTAACAGAGAATTTGGTGGAAATTCTGTTTGGAACACAAAGAAGAAGGTATATTTATTTAGACTATTTTAAAATCAAAGCTGTGTAAGAGTAATTTTAATAAATAAAAGCAGATAGAAATAATAGGCAATGTAAGATATAATTGATCCTCAAAAATTATTTCTAAAACTTACATATTCAGTAGAAAGAAATTAATTATCTTAATATATAGTAAAATACTATGAATTCATTAAAAGTGCTGACAGATAAATATCTGATAGGAAATTTTATATATTGGTGCATGGGAAACATGACTGTAAATTAGCTGCATATATTAAATATAAGAAATAAATGAAGTGTGTATAAACATGTCATGACACCATTTTATTTAAAAAGTGACTTACTCAAATTTGGTTTGAGCCAGGCATGGTGGTAAATTCCTTTAATCCCAGTGGCTCAGGATGCTGAGGCAGGATGGTAGTCTTGAAGCCAGCCTCAGAAACTTAACTAGACCCTGCCTCAAAATAAAAATGAAAGAAAGAGCAGAGGGACTGGGGATGTGGCTCAAGTTCAATCCCTAGTACCAAAACAAATAAATAAATAGATAAATAATGTTTGAGGCAGCTGATTAGCAACATGGCAGAAGAAAGCATACCTTGTACTGTATCTAAGTTAATCTCAGAGGCTCAAAAAGTTAACATTCAAGGGAAGAAGTGGAAGATGGAGAGTTGTAATATTAGAGATGACTTCATGTACTACAATATCAAACTCAAAGTCATAAAAAGGAAAAAGTTGATACCTTTAGTTTATCTACCACTAATCCCCTTGGCAAATTACTGTTTTTAACTTAAGAGAATATTATATGCATTTGGTTTATATGTTAAACTTACTTCATGTTTTTATAAAATGTTACCATCCACAGATTAAACATTTGGCTTTCATTTCTGTTTTACAGCTTCACTCTTAAAAGATTTAAAACATGCAAACATAGTAACCTTACAAGACATCATTTACACAGAGAAATCTTTGGCTCTGGTCCTTGAGTATCTGGTAAGCATTTAATAAAAATTCAGTATTTTATTTTGCTTTAGTAATAGAAATTTAGGCTTTTTTAACAGCCCCAGGGTCATTTTTGTTTATGTATTGGTGTTTAAATAGATTAGTTGGTGCATTCTGTATCTTTTCCTGAAAAACTATTTTCTTTAAAAAATTAAATACTATTAGTAAGTCAGCCATGCATTCTGAAAACTATGTTATCGTGTAGTAAAATGCTGTGCTTTTTCAGGATAAAGACCTAAAACAGTACATGAATGACTGTGGGAACATGAGTATGCACAATGTAAAGTTATGTTTATTGTGTAATGTTAAAGTGTAAAGAAATGAGCTAGATGGCACAGTGAAATATACCAACCTCATAATCAGTCTTCGTAATTTTCTGTTTGGCTTATTTACTCAACTTCTGTTCTCTACTACAACTTTACTGTGATTATACCTTTTGTAAAACTGCTTCATTTTAAAAGTCTTCTAAAATATTTTGATATTTTATTTCACATTACAACTGATTGTCCTACTTGTGTAGAATAAATCTGCAGGTATATTTTACTATCTGATAAAAAAATCCAAATGATGGGTACATTCTGCAAAAGGCCACCTTTAAATGTTGAACTCCCCTAATATATTTAAAATTGTATTAAATTATACAATAACAGTGACTTTTCAAGGTTATGCATTATGTAACACCAGACACATAGTTATTGTGATTACTTTGCTTGAAGTAACTATCTGTATTGTCAGAAGAAATAGTAAGTCAATTGTGTTTTTGTAGTACATCTAAGAATTCAAATAATGCTAAAGAAGTTTGCTATAATAATCAGATCCAGAAGAAAGCTAGATGTTATTAGATAAATAAAAGCACTTGACATAGTGTGTTCTTATATATTTCTTTGTTCTGAGTGGTATATTTTACATTTTCAAAGATTTTATTTGTCCAAAATTCACCAATAGCTTATAGAAACCTATTTTGAAAATAAAATGTCCCATCAGGTATGTTTGAGACCCTTATAATTCTGTAGATAGAAATCAGTTACTTCAAACTTGCATTTTTTTAAAATAGTGAATTTGGTAAATATAAATGAAAGCCAATTTCTGTTACTAAAAGAGAGGTCTGAACATATGACTAGCCCATTGCCAAAAATTTTAGAACAAGGCTTTAAAAGTATTTCCATATACATTCCCTGAGGATTGTTTTCATCATAGTTTACATTTTTCTTTACAAGGTGTTGTGAAGACTATTTGTAGATCTTCTCAGTTTTTAAAATTGTTTTTTTCTGCTTTTATATTAGCACTAATTTGGAAAGAAAATAGTCTATAATTATTATAATTTGACAGAGGTTTGATAAGTCTTTTATGTCAGGTCTAAATAGTTGGAAGGTATTTTATTGTTTCTTAAAATCACATGTAATGTTTTCCAAATATAAAATTTAACAGGAATATATTGAAAGGTAGCTGTGTTTACCACTGTGTTCCCAATGCAAGCCACCAGGAATATATTAAAGTAGTAACTTTAGAGTTTTCAAAACACATAAGTAAATATGTGGAGTCTGAAGACATCACAGCTTACAATTTATTCAGACCAGGCATGGTAGTGTATGCCCACAACCCAACTATTTGGGAAACTGAGATAGGAGGATCACAAATTTGAGGCCAGCCTGAACAATTTAATGAGACCCTGTCTCAGAATTAAAATGCAAAAGAGTTAGTGGCATAGCTCTCATGTAGAGTGTTCTTGAGTTCAATCCCTACTAAACCCCCTCCAAAAAACCACCAGAGGCATTCCTGCCATTAATCACCTGCTGCCTTGGCTTACTCTTGGATTTCAGATACTGTTTTTCATCTGTAAGTGAACCAAAGTTACCTCTTGAATCTTCAGTACTTAAAGTTCTTTTTGGTAACCCCAGAAATTTAAGATCCATATCTCTCTTTTCACCACAATCCACAACAAAACGTCTACCATAGCCTTATTGGAATTGCTTTTTTCAGAGCACAAGAGTGCATTACCCCTTTTTGAATCACAGCTGTTTTTGAAACTAAGAGTTGCAAAAAGTAAAATATACAGGAGGTAGGTGTTAATAGCTGATTGAGTTATTTTTACAACTGGTAATTTGCAAGGGTATGCAGCCCCATTGAGACTTTACATAAAGCCACCAAGTTCAATGCCATATTTAAAGGTACTGAACCAGATCAGAAGATTTATTTTTTTAAGGAAGTGAGTAAATGCCTGTGTTTGATTGACATACTGGAATTTTATAATCAAACTATAAACTTTAGTAGTATAGAGGATATATCCTCTATACTACTAATAAATGAACTATTACTATGAAAGTAAATTTTTGTTATAGTCATAATATTTTCAGACACTGTTGACAAAAATGATAGATGCTTCAAATTGAACAATGCACTAAAATTGAGAAAGCAACTCAAAATGGAAAGTCATTGTCCTTAAAATGATATAATTTCTTGATTTTTTTTTCCTTTTACTATTCTAGACCAGTTGCTTTTCTACTTACCATAGTTTATGCTAATACCAAATATATATCTTGATATCTATAAGACTAATTTTTACTTATTTGCTTTTATAGATATTTCTATACCAAATTCTACATGGATTAACTTATTGCCACAGAAGAATGGTGTTGCATCGAGACTTGAAACCACAGAACCTTCTCATTAATAAAAAAGGAAAGACTGATCCTGGGCCAACATGTTGAAGATTTGGACCTACATTTTCTTCTATAAGATGAAGGGTCTCTGGTCTGATTCTGAGGTCCTTGATCCACTTTGAGTTGAGTTTTGTGCAGGGTGAGAGATAGGGGTATATGTTCATTCTGCTGCATATGGATTTCCAGTTTTCCCAGCACCATTTGTTGAAGATGCTATCTTTTCTCAATTGCATAATTTTGGCCCCTTTGTCTAGTATGAGAAAATTGTATTTATTTGGGTTTCTGTACATGTCCTGTATTCTGTACCATTGATCTACCTGTCTATTTTGGTGCCAATACCATGCTTTTTTTGTTAGTATTGCTTTGTAGTATAGTCGAAGGTCTGGTATTGCGATATCCCCTGCTTTGCTGTTCCTGCTAAGGATTGCTTTAGCTATTCTGGGTTTCTTATTCTTCCAGATGAATTTCATGATTTCTTGCTCTATTTCAGTGAGGTACATCAATTGGGATTTTAATTGGAATTGCATTGAATCTGTATAGCACTTTTGGTAGTATGGCCATAGACTTCCTTAACAGGACTCTCATAGCACAAGAAATAAAAGCAAGAATCAATAACTGGGATAGATTCAAACTAAAAAGTTTTCTCTCAGTGAAGGAAACTATCAGAAATGTGAATAGAGAGCCTACAGAGTGGGAGAAAATCTTTGCCCCTCATACTTCAGATAGAGCACTGATTTCCAGAATATATAAAGGACACAAAAAACTCTACACCAAGAATACAAAAAATCCAATCGACAAATGGGCTAAGGAAATGAACAGACACTTCACAGAAGATCATCTACAAGCAATCAACAGACATATAAAAAAAAGTTCAACTTCTCTAGTAATAAGAGAAATGCAAATCAAAACTACCCTAAGATTCCATCTCACCCCAATTAGAATGGCGATTATCAAGAATACAAGAAACAATAGGTGCTGGAGAGAATGTGGGGAAAATGATATACTTGTACACTGCTGGTGGGGTTGCAAATTAGTGCAGCCACTCTGGAAAGCAGTGTGAAGATTCCTTAGAAAACTTGGAATGGACCCACCATTTGACCCATCTATCCCACTCCTTGGCCTATACCCAAAGGACTTAAAATCAGCATACTACAGAGATGCAGCCACATCAATGTTCATAGCTGCTCAATTCACAATAGCCAGATGGCCTTCAATTCATGAATGGATAAAGAAACTGTGGTATATATATACACAATGGAATATTACTCAGCCATAAAGAATAAAATTATGGCATTATTGCAGGCAAATGAATGAAATTTGAGAATATCATGCTAAGTGAGATAAGCCAATCTCAAAAAACCAAAGGAAGAATGATCTCATTGATAAGTAGATGATGACACATAATGGGGGTGGAAGGGGGCAAGAATGGAGGAAGGAGGGACTGTAAAGAGGGAAAAGAGGGGTGGGAGGTGGGTGGAGGGAAAAAATAACAATGAGTCAAACATTACCCTATGTTAATGTATGTTTACACAAATGGTATGCCTTTACTCTATGTACAAATAGAGAAACAACATGTATCCCTTTTTGTTTATAATAAAAATGAATTTAAAAAATAAATAAAAATAAAAAAGGGAAATTAAAGGTAGCAGATTTTGGTATGGAATGATTAAATACTTATAAATACTTCCAGGTGGTTAGTTATAAAGGAACAACAATTGTCACATTGTGTTATCACTTTTATGTGAATTTGGAAATTTTCTCTAAGCCCACTGAACAATATTCAACAGAATTTTGTGGGTGGTTTACATTGGTTGTTAGCAAAAAGTACTTAAAGGCATGGTTTCCCAGGTGTGGCTCATGGACCCCAGGTTTCTTATATTATTTCAGGAGGTGTCCAGAGGTAAAAATATATTATCAGAACTGCACTAAATGTTATTTGCTTTTTTCACTTTTTTAATATTTGCACTGTTGATATGGAAGCAATGAGAATAAAACTGCTGTTTTCTAGTTTATATTCAGGCAGAGTCACCAAGGTATATCATGGTATTCTTCACCATTGAGAAAAAAAGCATCAGTTACACTTAAAATATTTTACCAAGCAGTAAAATGCATTAATTTTATTAAATTTCCTTCCTTGAGTAAATGACTCGTATTTTTGTTTTGTGTATATATTATGAAATGTGAATTATATAAAAAACACTTGGACTGCACACAGAAATACTATAGTTATCTCAAGGAAAAGTTTTTGGGTGATTATTTGGCTACAAACTGAACTAGCCCTTTTTTTTTTTTTAATTTTCATGGAACATCATTTTTACTAGAAAAAATGACCAACAGACAAACTGTGGTTATTCAGACTTAGATATTTGGCAGGTTTTTCTTGAAAATGAATGAAGTAAGCCTGTCAGTTCAAAGAAATCAACTGCAGGTATTTTTTTCCAATAGTAAAATTCAGGTTTTCAAATACAAATTAGATTTTGAAAATATGAATCTGCTACTTTAAGCTTAATGTCTTCCCACTACTTAGAAACTTTTCTGATGAGATCAGTGGTAATATTAACAAATAGAGATTTTTTTTTATTTTGAAGAAATTTTGTAAAAATTTTAATCTATAACTCAAGAACAAATATTTTTCCAGTTATTACCACTTTATATTATAGAATTATGCTGTCAAAAGATTTAAAGTGCAAGATAGACCAGTGAATTTTAACACAAGTATGAATAGTTTATTGATATAGTTTCAGTTACCATATAATCTTGAAGAAATAACTTAATCTAATTTTAATATATCAAAGAACACTATCTACAATTAGAAAATACTATTAAAAAGTTTCTTCTCTTTTCCAACTTCATATCTGTGAGATTTGGTTTTCTTCATATAGCTATATATATTATGATGTATTGTGATATGGAGTAAAGCAACATATCACAACAGATAGAAAACAAAAGCAAATATAGAATACAGCTGTCTTCTATCAAAATAGACTCCAAAGACATTTACTGAAATGTTACAAAGACCGTTCTTAACTGATTTTTTTGGAAAAAAAAATTTTCATAAAAATGTTACTTGTGCTAACCTGAAAAGTGTTTTTAATGCATAGCTAAATGTTTTAATTTTTTCTCATTTTATTGCAAACATCTGCAGTTATCTATATAAGTAAAAATATTTGGGGTCCTTAATAATTTTAAGAACTTAAAATATGTCCCAAGATCGAAGAATTTAAAAACTACCTCTGAAAGGGGGTCCCTTTATATGCTTGCCACCATGAATGCATTTATTATGTGCTTAGTAATTTAATTGTTAGTTTTTTACTTCTATCATTTTAGGCAATCTCATTTTAAGTCACTTGAAAGTGTAACAATATTATATGTTCTTTTTGTTTTGAGTAAATTGTTTCTACTAGAAGAAAGAACTTTGTAGGGCAACTTTGAAATTTTTGTTACTATCATAATACTTTGATAGAACTTAGTTTTTAAAAACCCATGCAGTTTTTCAAAATTTGCATTTTTAATTTTTCACAAATTATTATAATAGTTTAACTTTTGGAAAATTTTACTAAATTTTATAAGTATGAATTTTTCAGTTTACAGTAATGGATTAAAAATTTACTTTTTAAATGGTGAATTTGTCTTTGGCAATTTGTGTACTTCTACTCACTTGGTATTTTTCTATTTGTTTGAAGGGTAAATTCCTATTTTTCTTTCCTTTCTAAAAAGGAAATGGCTGGGCCACCTATGTTTAAACCAAAAATTACAAGTTATTTAGATATGCTTGAATAGATTATACAGTCTCTTTTTGAACATAGTTTTTTATTTCCCTTTTAATTGTCCCCACCCCTCTTTCTCTCTTTGTTAAACTGCATTTACTGCTCTTTGACATAATCACAAAATGAATGGCTGTGATAGAGAAAACATGCATTAGTATTTTAAATGCAAAAGGAATGTCAGGGACCATAAAAATCCACTTTTATCTGGGAATACTCTGAGTGCTTTAAATTTTGCCTCTAACTTCTTCAAAGCAAGCAAAGGATATTTTATCTTCTACCAGGCTAGAAAGAAATTCTGATTACTGCAAGGTGCATTGATGCATGCCTGCAATTCCAGTGGTTTGGGAGACTGAGACAGGATGATTGGAAGTTCAAGACCAGCCACAGCAAGTTAGCAAAACCCTTAAACAATTTAGCAAGATTCTGATTCAAAATAATAGCTCAGTTGTAAAGTGGCCCTGGGTTAAATCTCCAGTACCAAAAAAAGAGAAGGAAGAAACAAAAAAGAGAGAAAAGAAATTCTGATTATCCCATGAGATAATAAAATCAGCTTTGTTGCTTTCATTATTTATATATTTTATTGCATGGTAAATACCCTTGGGGCTTCAAGAAAGTGAGGGCCGATTAAATTTGAGTATTTATACTGTAAGTTGTTCTTGATCCTTATAAAAATTCTACCTAAACTTCTACACATTATGCCAGGTACATTCAGCACATAAAAGTAAGTAAAATTTTGTGGTCTTAGAATTATTGTATTTAACTTAATTATATAATGATATGCTGGCCCAAGACCACATGGACTCAGCAGAATTCATAAAACCAATTTTGTTGAAGCTTCAAGAAGACATGGAGTAGCCATCTCAGACCCTGTGAATGGAGTCATAGTGAGATAGGGACTAAGAAATCCACTATATTCTTCATGGATTTCAGTGTATTTAATTCTTTGTTTTCTCCCAATGAAGGACTAACCAGATCCATATCAGGTTCCACAAAGACCTACTCAAGTGATGTTGTCACTGTGGTATGAGCCATCTGAAGTGCTTCTTGGTTCCACAGAGTACTCAACAGAGATTGACATGTGGTAAATATATACAGATAAAAAATTACTGCATTTATAACTTTGAAATCTTTTTGCTGATAACAGGGGGCATACCAGTAGTGATCTTAAAAGTTATTTTAAAGAGCCACAGCATAAGCACTGAATAAGAGTTCTGGCATGGTATCAAGATTATCTACATTTAAATACCAATTTCATTATCTAAATCATTGGCCTATGCCCTAGATTCCACATTTAAGTAAATGGGAATATTTAACAATAACTACTTTAATGTTCTGTAAATGATGTTAAGGTCAAATTAATTAACACATTAAAAATCTCAGAAAAGTATTGTTTAACTTTCTGAGGAACTACTGTACAGTTTTCCATTTCAATCATATCATTTTTCTGCATAATATTTTGATATTTACAATTCAATTTTACATAATTTTTAATATTTGCTAGATTGTGAGATTTTAATGGAAGAACTGTCTTAAGATCCTGTGTATTCACACAGCTCCTATGTGATAGTGTTGATACATTGAATCTCCCTCATTTTCTTCTCTTACACATGAGCACACACACACACACACACAAATATGCATGCACACACACACCACCCTGCATCTGCATATTGTCTCTGCTTCTTACTTTAGAAAGTGTTGAATGATTTGCTTTCCTTTATCCCTGTTACCTTGTGCCTTAGCTCAGAACACCATCATCTGCCAGATTACCACAACAATCTCATTTATTGGTCCTCCTTCCTCTCTTACCCCTTTCAGTGCATGGTCACAATTACAAGGATTCAGTGAGAAAAGAGTTCAACACTGACAGTTTCAAACACATAGTAAGCATCCATTCACTATTAGCTATTATTTTATTCCTTCCAAACACAGGGGAGCTAGACATTTTAAGTGTAAAAATGAACTAGCCTTATTAGCCATATGGAATTTGAGATGAGTAAGGTAAAAGTTAACAAATTACCTATATTGAAAAAAATTATCTCTGTAGGAGGTTTACAAGCAGGCTAATAAAAAATCCTCCAGAGACATACTCTTTAAGGAGAAATTCTTGTGCTTCATAGTATTGAATGTAGTTTTTCATTTTTTCACCTGTGATGTATTTTGAAGGGATGTTGAGTGCATTTTCTTTGAAAGGACTTCTGGAAGACCTCTGTTTCCAGAAAAAACTGAGCAAAATAAGCTACACTTAATTTTATGACTACTGGGTAACAGGAGAAGTATTTTTCCAGTGATTTACACCTGCAATTGACTAACTGGATTAAGTTGTATCTCTAAAAATTATTTTTAAAAACTTATTACTGAGACAAATGTAAATAGCTGTTATGTTTAAGAATTACAGTTAGCTTAATTATTATGAAGAAGTCTTGGTAACTTCTTTATATTTACAGAATTTTATCATTGCACTAAAGATTTTATGAAAGAAGAGAGGAGAAATATTATTGAAAATTGATCTTCAATGTATTATTAAGGAATCTCTCAAGATAGAATTCATAAAACTAATTTTGCTGAAGCTTCAAGAAGCCATGGAGTAGCCATCTCCATTAGGTGGTGTCTTCTGGTTAGAAAAAGGGGCAGACAGGGCTGGGGAGATAGCTCAGCTGGTAGAGTGCTTGCCACACAAGCACAAGGCCCTGAGTTCGATCCCGAGTACCACAAAAATAAAAAAAGAGAACTAGACACCATCACATCCACAAAATCATTACACAGTCCAAAAATAAGCCCATAAGTACTTAAAATTTCCACCATTTTAATTTCAGTTGAAATAAATTATCTAATAAATGTAATATGTTCTCTAAGGCACTTTCTTTGTAATGCCTACATATATGTTCATAAGTATAATTTACATGAATATATATAAATTTCTATGTATATTTATTTTTTTTAACTCAGGAACTGCATTCAGGAAACTTGGCCAGGTGTTCCTTCAGATGATGAATTCAAGAACTATAACTTTCCAAAATATAAACCATGACCTCTAATTAACCATTCACCCAGGTATTTTTTTAAGTGAAAAGGGGAGAAACTATATGATTCTTTTTACTTTCTTGAAAAGAATTTAATACAATTCTTAAATATTTTGGGACCTAATTTAATTAAATTCCTCTCTTCCTTTGTCATATTAATTTTATAATTCAGTATGGAAAAATACGTGAAGTATGAAGTAGCATTGAGCTGTAAATAAAATGAGTGTAGAACTTATGTATTAGAATTCTAGAATGTATCTAGGTAGTTCTTTTTCCCAGAAAAAAAGCATTGATTAATGCCTCCTTTGGTACCATAAAGATCACAATACAATTTTTGTTTTGCTTTCTATACAATTGTTCTCTGTTTACTCACAAATCACCTAAGTGTTATAAGTAAAATTTTGACTCTGATGCATACATCAGATGACGCATAAGTATTTTGTTTAGTGTTACTGACATAATTTGTACTTGAAGAATATAAATTGTGACTCCACAGCAAAATGTAATGTTCTGAATGTCAGCAGTTCAGTTGAAGTTTCTTCTCACAGCTATATCCAGATCAGTACAGAACTCCCAGTAAAATTGGTCTGAATATTTTGACTTGTGGAATGCATTATATTTGAAGTAACATAGAATAACCCCTTGACTTTATTTTCCATTAAATGTTTTAAATCAACAAAATACCAAATTAAGTACATTATCATTCATTAAAAAAATTCACATTGCTTAAAACATAACACACATCTTTTACTTCTATTTCTTCTCAAACTAGGAAACTAATAGCAAAACATTTCTGAGTCTGGAGAATGTGAGGTTTGCAGGATCCCCAGGACCCACTTAGAACACTCAGGGGAGAATATTTCTCTACTTGTAATGGTAGTTTGTCAGTGAAAGATAGAACCTCTGATTTCTGAACAAGAGATAATCCCATTAAAATAATCCCTACCTCCACTACTCCTGGTTAAGTTAATTTCATAACTATAATTAGCTTTCTTTGTTAACTATTGGTTTGGTGGTCTTGATCAATGAAGTTGCATGAAGTTATGGCACATTTAAATAGAGCTTGGTACTTTCTAGTATCCATTGCTGTTAAAATTTATTGAATGGCTTGTCTCTGTGTTTATCTTGAACCACCCTGATATATTTTGGGGTCACTTTTCTGTATTTTTACCCATATGTTAGGAAAATGATGCTTTTATGCCCTTACCTTCATTTTAATAGTGTGAAAATTGATGTAGTCATTAAGCTCTCCTTATTATAGAGGACACTTGGTTTTGAGACAGAATGATGACTCAAATTCAACAGCTTTAATATTTTTCTTGAACATTGAAAATTTGAATTAATGTTATTTATGATCTCTTCCTAAATTCGCAGTATGACCAGACTCACATAATGCCCTCAGTATGACCTCAGGCACTTAAATAATACCCTAAGTATAACCATTGTCACTGATAAAATATCCTAATGTGACCTCTGATCCTCAAAAAATGCACTCACTGTGATTTCTCACACTCTTATAATACCCTCAGTGTAACTTCAGTTGCAAATATAACACCTGCATATGCTCTCTGACACATAATACCAAAAATGTGGCCTCTGACTCTCAGAATATTCTCACTGGGGCTTCTGACACCTAATACCTTCTCTATGCCGATTGTCCATCACATACCTTCATTCTACCCTCTGACAATTACAAAATATCCTCAATTTGCAGTCTCACAATATTTTCACCTGACATTATATAATTTACTCACAGTGACTCAAACACTCCTATAATACCTTCATGCAGCCTCTGGCATTCAAATAATATCCTCATTTATCCTATTATACTGACATACTGTTCTTGCATCACTCACATAATACCCTTACTGTGGACTCTGATCACAAAAAAAAATTCTCACTATGGCCTTGAGCACTCACATATTAGTATCACATGGCCTCTGTCACCCACAAAATATCCTTTTTGTGTTCTCTGACATGAACACAGGAGAGTAGGTATGATCTCAAACATACATTAGTCTCTTGTGGCCACTGACACTCACATAATAACCTCATTTTATCCTATGCCATTTGTATAATATTTTCATTTGGCTGCTGACACATAATGCTCTACTGTGTTCTCTGGCATTCACATAACACCCTCATTCTGACCTCTGACACTGACAAAATGCCATCACAGTGACTTGTCTCACTCATATCAGGTCTCACTTTAGTGTGACCTGAAACACAAACCTGATACCCTCAATGTGTCCTCTATTTGAAAGCATATCCTCTGCGGCTTCTGATGCTCATATAATTTTCTCAGAGTGATGTCAGACACGGATATAATACACTCATAGCACCCCCTGACACATAATATCCTACCTTGGGCATCTGACACTGCAATGAAACCCTCAATGTAGCTTCTGGCACTCACATAAATCCCTCACTCTGGTCTCAAACACTCACATAATAGCATAACAGTGACCCCTGACACTATTACAATAAGTCACTGGACTCTGACACTACATAATATTTTAGCATGGCCTCTTAAACTAACAATGTACTCACTGTGACACTGAACACTCATTTACTATCCTCACTGTGTCCTATGACACTGACATAATATCCCATTTTGTCCTCTTATATTCATTTAATAATATGAATATGACCTTGGACACTCAAATAATATTCTAAATTTGGCCTCTCCTGATACTCACATAATTCCCTCATTGTTGCCCGTGACACACACATTATATCCTCACTTGATCTCTGGTGTTTATATGATAACTTCCATGTGTCCTCACTTGGCCTGTGACTCTAAAACAATACCCTCATTATAACCTGTTCCAGTCATAAAATATCCACACTATGGCCCCTGATGTTGACAATATTTTCTCAACATATCCTCTGACATATAATATCCTCACTTTTCCTGTGTCACTAACATAACACTCTGTGTGACCTCTGGTACTCATATATTACCCCACTGTGAACTCTCATACTCAAACAGTACCCTTACTGTGACCTTTGACACTGACTTAATACCTTCAATGTGGCCTTAGATTATATCCTAAGTGTGACCACTGACACTCACTGTGGCCTGTGATGCTTACATAATACCCTCATCATGACTTATGACTCTCACATTATAACCTCATTGTGACCTCTGATGCTGATATAATATCCTCACTGTGGTCTCAGACACTCACATATAACCTCTCTGGGACCTCAGACACTTATAATACTCTCAGTGTGACCTCTGACATTCATAATAACCCCACTGTGACCTCTGAATCAGATATAATATCCTTTCTGTGACTTCTGACTCTCACATGATTCCCTCAAAATGGCCTCTGACACTCACATAACACTTTCACTTTGTTTTTTGACACTCAAATATTATCCTCAATTTGCCGTCACTCACATAATACCTCACTGTGACCTCTGACACTCAAGTAGTAACCTCTGTTTTACCAATTATTCTCACCAAATACCCACACAGTAAGTAACCCCTGAAGCTCATATTATACCATCAACATGGCCTCTTAGACTCACATGGTGCCCCCATAGTGACCTCTGACACTGAAAACATATCCTTCTTGTGACCTCTGTCATCAAAAAATACCTTCAGTGTGACTTCAGGTACAATCACGATACTTTTACTCTGTCCTCTGAAACTGACATAATAACCTCACTTTTTTCTCTGATACTCATATTTTCTCATAGTGGCTTCTGAAACTCACATGAAACCCTAAAAATGACATAACAACCTCACTGTGACCACTGACACTGACATAATATAATTATTGCTTCTTATGATACTTTACTCCCTATGGCATGTGACACTCAAAGAATATCTTCACTGTGACTGTGATATTCACAAAATAGCCTGACTTGACTTTTGACACTCAACAATATCCTCACTCGGCCATCTCACACTCACAAAATAAGCTCATTGTTACTTGTGACATTCAAAAATATCCTCACTTGCCCTTTGACACTAATGTCATACCCTCAATGTGACATTTGACACATTATACACTCACTCTGACTGCTGACACAAATGTCCTCCATTGGCCTCTATCACTGACATGATACCCTCATCTAACATCTCACACAGATTACCCTCACTGTGACCTCTAACACTTAATTATTACACTCACTGTGATCTATAACACTCATAAAATATACTTACTGTGCTCTCTGACAGACACACAATACCCTCCTTTGGCCTCTAACTGAAATAATATCCTCACATGACCTCTGGCATTCACATAATTTCCTCACTGTGAACTCTTATAATCACAACATAACCTCACTGGGACCTCTGTTACTTATGTAGTACCCTCACTTTGGATTATGACATTCACAAAATATCCTCACTAAACCTCTGACACTAATGTAATGTTCTCACTTTGACCGCTGACACTCAAATAATAACCTCACTGTGATCACACTCATTATGCACTCAATTTGACCTCTGACACAGACAGTATATCCTTAATTGGCTTCTGACACATAATATTATCAATTCTACCTGTGACACATAATAACTATACTATGACCTCTTTCACTCACATAATATTCTCACTGTACCCTCTGACACTCACATAAATCCCCAATTCTGGTCTTTGACAATAACATAATATACACCTTTTGACCTCAGACACAGACAACTACTGCTCTGGTCTCTGTCACTCACATAATATCACACTGTGTCCTCTGAAAGTCACATAAATATCATTGGGTCCTCTGACACACATAAAATATCCTCAGTTTGACCTCTAACACTGACATAATACCCTCACTGTGATGTCTGAAAATGATATAATATCCTCTCTTTGAATTCTTCCACTCATAATGTCATCATTTTGGACTCTGATATTGACATAGTATCCTTATTCTAACCTGTGATACTCACATTATACCCACAGATTGGCCTCCTATACTCACATATTACATTCAATGTGACTTGTCATGCACATAATACCTTTTGTGACCTGAGACACTCACATCATGCTTGCAATGAAGCCTCTAACACTCATATAATATCTACATTTGGTCTCTGATATTCATATAATGAATTCAATCTGGCCTCTGACACTCACATAATATTCTTTGACCTCTGTCACACACAATATACTCACTTTTGCCCCTGATATTCACATAATATCCTCACTTGGCATCTGACACTCACAAAATGCCATTGCTATTACCTTGACACTCATATAATACCCTCAATGTGACCTCTAATACTCACAAATACCATCAATGTGGCCTTATAACTCTCATGATATAACTGTCACCTCTGACACTCACATAATACACTCACTATGGTCCAAGACAGTCACTGTGACTTGGGACACTCTAATCCTCTTGCTGGCCCCTGATGTGACAAAATATCCTCACTGTGGCCACTGACACCCACATAATTTCCACGGTGTGGTCCCTGTGATAGACAGTATATCCCAACTGTAGCCTCTGACACTCATATAATATCCTTTCTGGTACACTTGCTACTCACATAATATCCTCATATCCTTTTGACACTCATAGAATACCATCACTGTGGTCTCTGACACATAATATACACAATTAAACCTATGACATTTACTTAATACCCTCACTCTGGCCTCTGAAACTCACAAAATACCATGACAGTGGCTTCTGACAATCACATAATATCCTCATTGTGGCCTCTGATATTAATATAATACCCTTACTGTGACCAATAAGGCTCACATAATTCCCTCTCTGTAGCCTCTGACACTCACATAATATTGTTACTCTTACCACTGACACATAATATTCTCAATGTGACCACTGTCACTCATTGAGCATCTTCCCTGAGTCCTCTGACATTCAATAAATGTAGTCTGGCCTCTGACACTGATATAATGCCATCAGTGTGGCCTCAAACATTTACATAAATTCTTCACTGTGCCTTTTGACACACAATATCCTCACTATGGTCTCTGACTCTCACATAATATCCTGTGTCCTCTGACACTCATATAATACACTCACATAATATGTGCCATGACAATCACATAGTATCTTCCCTTGGTCTGAGTCAAAAAATTCCCTCACTCTTACCTTGATACTCACATGGAACCCTGATTGTGGCCTCTGACATTCACATATAAACCTCAATGTGGCCTCTGACTTTCACATAAGTATCTTCACTGTGACCTCTCACACTCACATAATACCCTCACTTTGGACTCTGACAGTCACATAATATCTTCACTATGAATACTTACATGCACATAATGTCTATACTGTAACCTCTGACTCTTACATAATACTCTTCCTCTGGTCTCTGACACACACAAAATATCCCCCTTGTGACCTCTTAAACTCACATTACACCCTCACTATAACATCTGACTCTCACATAAAGTCCTTATCTGGCCTCTGACATTCATATAATATCCTTACTCTTTCCTCAGGTTGTCACATAGTATTCTCACTCTGACCACTAACTTTGACAAACTGTCCTCACTGTAGCCAGATATTACCCTCACTCTGGCCTCTGACACATATTATCTTTATTTTGGCAGCTCACATTCACTCACATAATACTTTCATGATGACACTCTGGTAATTTCCTCACTATAGCCACTGACACAGAATATTCTTATGTGGTATATGACACTTATTTATCTTCATTCTGGTCCCTTTTACATAATATTCTCCCTTGACCTCTAACACTCACATAATGTCTTCACTGTGGCCTAAAATATTCACAAAGTATTTGCCCTGTGGACTCTCACATTCATGTACAATCCTCATTGACCACTTTTTTAAAAATACCATTTATTTCTATAAAGCCTAACATGTAAATTACAGAAAATATAAAAATACAAGCAAAGAACAAAGTTTTTAATTTGCAAGCAGCTTGCTTGGACATGCCTTCCAGGACAGGAGTATACATACACAACATCACACTTTATGTGATTGAGATCATTGTGACTGTCATACTTTTCCACAGATGAATATTCACCAAAACAAAATCTAATACCTACCTCATTTGACCACTTACATTCACATAATATCATAACTCTGACATGAGAAACTCACATAAATACCCTCACTCTGACCTCTGACACTCATATAATGTTTACACTTGGCTTCTGACACTAACATAATATTCTCACTCTGGAACCTGACACTCAAATAAAACACTCTCTGTGACCGAAGACACTAATACCCTTAATGTGACTGTGACATTCACATAATATACATAGTATGCACTGCATACTATGTATAATCATACATTAGTATTAATAACTAATATAGTTGCCCTTTGGCTTTTAATGCCAACATATTATCAATCATTTTACATCCAAAATTAATAGTTTCCCTGAGTCCCTTCAAATTTATGTAATATGGAATATGTGGCCTCTTTAAACTTATATGAAAACTGTCCTTTGGTGCTGGGTTTGTGGCATACTGTTAGAGCACTTGCCCAGCACAAGTGAGGCACTGGGTTCAATCCTGAGCAATATATAAAAAATAAATTAATTAAATTTAAAAAGAATTCTGTTATTTTTTAAACTGTCCCTTGTCCTTTCTATACTGATATTATATTCATACTATAGCATTAAAGCTGCTGTAATCACTAGCCTCTGGTTGTTCATGCTAACATGCTTTCCATTCTATTAAATAAAAATCTAACAGAATAGCTGCCTGGTTTGGTACCCTTAATATGAATGTGATAAATTTGTTGTACACTTTAAAACTAATAACTGCCATGTCATCTTTAATGCTAAAGAAATATTCTTTCTATTCCATATTAAACTAGTATAGTAGATTCCCTGGGACCTTAAAGATGATTATAATATCCATAGTGACCATCTAAAACACAGAAAATAATCCCCCTGTAGACTTCAATAATATTGCAATATTCCTATTATGGCCATTCCATGTTCTTTTTTCAACAGTATATGCTACAATAGCATGGAAAACTATACAAGAGCTGTTCTGTTCCTTAATATTAATATAATTTGTCTTATATTACAACATTAGAAATGGATATCAGAGTCATTCAGATGACTCAAATGCTAATATGATATCCAAACTAGAGTATCTCATATGAATATAGAAGCTGTGCTGTGGCCTCTAAATGTAATGTTTTTCTAGTCTAGCATCTAAAGTGACTATACTATCTCCCCTCTACCTTGAAATACTGATATGACATATTAGTGCCTGAAAAACCAATGAAATATATGTCCTTTAGACTTTAATATTACTATATGCCATCTTTTCCTATAAACCCTAAAACCAATATAATAACTTACTTGTGGATTTTAATATTCATTTAATATCCTTGATATAACATCTAAAACTAGTAAACAGGTGTCCTGTAGCATTTAACATTAGCATATTTATATTGTACAACCATATGCTAATAAAATATATGCATTTTTGGCATTAAATAATTTTTGTAAGTTATGTATTATGTATTTATGAGGTATGTATTAACTACCATGTTGATTTTAATTCTAAGATGATACACATATTTGAGTTTCTAAAAATGACCTAAGGTTTATTTGTGTCTTTTAATACTAATGTGATACCCATACTATGACATATCAAACTGATATGATAGCTGTCTTTTAAAATTGATGTAATATTCATAGTATAGGAAAAATAACTAACATAATAATAGCCCTGGGAGTGTAATACTATTACATTATCGATAGTATAGCATTTTATATTAACATAATAGCTTCTATAGACCTTAGATATTGATAGAAGTGGTGTGGAATAACATCCATAACAAATATAATAGCTGTTATGTAATCTATTATGCAAAAATAATATCATAATAAAACACTACAAGATAATGCAATGTCTCTCCTTATTTATTAATAGTAATACCAATACTACACCATCAAAAAGAAATATAATAGCCCTGTGGATTATAATTCTATTATAGAATCCATAATATTATAGAATCCTCATGACTAGGGCTGCTCTTCATGAGCTTCACTGGGAGCAAGCAGAGAGATTAGACAGAGCACTAAATGGAACCAGGATGCAAGTTCTCAACAGACTCCATTAGAAACAAACAATGCCTAGTAACTGAAAGCATTCAGAAGGCAGTTGATCAAGCCACATAAAAAAGCATGATCTTTGTTCCACTTCTCTGGAAGGAATATGTGATCAATAATGCAACGGCAATGAAACATCCCTCAATCATACACAGGGTTCCAGGCCACCTGGGATTTGACCCTTCAGATCTGAGTTGCATTATTGAACCTGAAACAAACCAGGTGGCCCCTAAGTTCCATGGTCTCTTTGACAGGATAACCATACCCTGAGTCCATAGGACATGAGGAGGGACATATGTAGCCTGCACTGCGTTGCTGCTCCTTGCTAACACAAGACCAGAGGGCAGTGTCAGTGGGCTGTGTTTCCAGGGTGCCTCAATCTCACACTGACATTGATTGCTCTGGGCTTCACACTCTGCCTTTAGTCACTGTATTAGCCTAATTTGGATTTCAGTAGGGAAGCTGTGGTCATAATATATCACTTTAAAATTTTATTTTGTCTACATTGGTCTAGCAGTCAGAAAAAAACATTTTTTAAAAGAATGTATGTTCTTGTGATTTTTCTACCAAGAGATTGGCACACTAAACCTTTGTCTTTGATGCTTTTCTTAGAAAGTGAATAGTACAGCACTCAGAGCTCGGTGACTCAGTGTTTGGATTTGGTGATGCTGTGCTTCACAGTGTGAAAATCAGGACTGGGATAACTGGGTACAGAACCATGTTGAGGATATTGGTAGAAAGATGTATTAGAGGCAAGGGACTAACACTCAGGTAGGCTTTATTGATATACTTATTTGTGGGACTTCTTTATTAAGACAGTGAATCAGTTTCCAGTGGAATCAAACCCCTCTGGAACCCAGGATTCATCACCCCTTTTCTATCATTTCTTTTTTTCTCCTATTTTGGAGAATTCAGCAACTATCCCAGTTAATCAAATTTTAGGCATTTTCCAAAAGTGGTCAATGAATAGAAAATATCACTAGCTGAACTTGTTAGCTTAAAGGTTTTTTACAGTGATTTGGAGACTGACTGAACTTCTCATTTCATGGTCCTATCAGACCTACCAAAGCTCATACAGGGCTCTTTCTCCTCCCTGAAGCAACTTAGTGGGATAGGGAATGATATCACATAATGCCATAAGATGGATACCTACAGGAGCAGAAGATAAGAGGGGAGAATTTTTTATGACTCTGATTTTTACCAGCTTAAAAAACAGGGACTATTTTCTTTTTTCAAATTCACTTGTGCCTCAAGGCTTACCAAACTCAGCACCATTAAGAGTTGCAAGTTGTCCTTGTGGTGATCCTCCCCATTTGTTGTTCCACAGTAAATTTCAAGGAACACAGAAGTATTCAGCAATCCTAGGAGCCCACTGACAGGGGTGATTACACATATGAGTATTGACATTCAAGTCTTTCCCAGCCAGTGGTCTATCATCAGATTCTCACATTTGTGGGAAGGTAATGAGAAGTCAATTAGTTCTGTGTGCATAAGCAAGATGGTTCTAAGCCTTTGAGATGGTTTGCTAATTTTTGATGTTTCTTAATATAAGAGAAGGTCATCAGCTTCTTGTATTCATTCAAAAGTGGGCACAGGTCACTCAGTGAACCTGCATTAGATAAATGGCTATACCCTGAAGAGAGTGGTTACCTAGGCCTTTTCCATTTTTCAAAACTGAATTGTCAGTCCTTCTCTCTCCTCCAGTAACCTTAGCTATTGAATAAATATTGCCTTCTGAGTTAGTTCTTTGTTGTTCTACTGGGGCCTTCTTTCCAAATTTTAGTTAGAATAATAGAAAAAAACTGTGTTTAACAACACACACATAAAGAAGTGACCTGCTGTGACCTTGAAAGAAGCAATGCAGACATTCCCTAAAGAAAAAGAGAAAGAGAACTCCACTCCCATGGTTTTGACCATGGTATTGAACAAAATTTTGGCAACTTCACACTATCACTTATTCTTCATAAAAATTGCATTCATGAATTTTATAACTAAAATATTTTTATCTATGTGAGGCACTTAGAAATGGAAACAAAAATGCCAGTTCCTTGCTATTTAATCGGGTCCCTGGAACTTTGCCTTCTGCCATACAAACTTTTCCAAAAATCTCTGAAATTAATAGCAGTGCCAGTGCTATGGGAGTATGGAGACAAAGAAGTGAAACTTCTGATGACTACATCTTGGAAGTGAAATACCATGGCTCTTGTTGATTTATGTTTCTTTGAAAGCAGATGCTGATGTGGATTCACTTAGATGGGGAAGTTACAGGTTTTGGACAATAGAATTCTATGGTGCTAGTGAACCCTTGTAGTGCACCCACATCATACAAGGAGAAGAAATATTGAAAGAATTCTAATTTCACAGGAAGCATTTGAAGGTCTATGGCACAGGGAGTCTCTCTCTCTGAAAATCAGTCGTGACAAACTTCTAGTGGGGCCGAGTGGAAACAAGGACAAGGTAGAAGTTGATTTTCCCTCTTTCACTGTTGGGCTCACATCATGGTAGCATTGTATATCGTCATTTGTCCCTCTCCTTTCTGTGTTGTGTCTTCTCTATGTTGGTGCATTACACATACATGACTCAAACATTAAAAAGTACATATATGTATGGCCTCATAAACCTGCTGACAACTACAAAAGCATATACTAGAATAATCCCAGGGGTGTGAATGGCAATAGTATTCAGACCTTCTAAGGCATAATGACGTTTTCAGGACCACCCACATGGCCAGAAGGAGGAAATGGGTCTGATTCAAAATGTCTCTCCAAACCAGGTGAGTTGACTACACCTGGGACAGTCTGGGAACCAGATTCAGAGCGTGTTGGTAAAACTGTGTCCACTTGTGTACATGTCAAGAGAAGATGGGAGGAACCTGCATCTCAGTGGGCCATTAGAACAATCTTGTATGAGAAAAGGCTTTGGGTATGGAGTCCACAAGGAAGTGACCTCACTTTCTTAGCAGTAGAACACACAGAACTTGGAACTCTAGTAGCTAGGCACCCACATTCCAGATAAACTCCCATTCTGCTCACTTGTGTTGAGATGGCAAGTCCAGAGCCATGAGTTCTTGTTGTCTACTCATTTTTGGATGCTTTTTTTCTCAGAAAAGTCCCTAACAGGGGCCATTCCCTAGATTGGAAGCACTGCATCAATGTTGGGACCAACAACTCTGGTGATATTTCCCAAGAAGACCAGAGGTGAAAGGGGACAGGCCATTGGAAGTGAGTAGAGTCTAGCCCTCCACTCAGAATCCCCTTTCAATAGCACCAGGCCCTCAGAGGATTTTGTCTATGTGTGTTTATATTTGTGTCTCATATTTGTGACTCATTGCATTTGATGTTAATCAATCTGTGATACTATCCTTCTTAAAAGCACCACCATACATCATTCCCTCCACACCTCAGACACACATAACTACATATTTGAGTGAGTACAAATGAGTACTTAACAAGCCCTTGTAACTGTATTTAGCAAGTCTTCTCTAAACACTTTAGAGAACCCTTCTACTCACCTCAGAGTGCCTGCAATACACACCTCAGAGAAAATGTTCAACTCACAACAGAGACCTTTCCTATACACTGCAAAAAGTCTTTTATTCACTTAAGTGACCACTTACACTTTCACTAATATGTCTTCCTACAAACCTCATAAAACCCTCCTACACCCTTCAGAGGGCCCTCCCTATGTGTCAGAGAGCCCACCCTATATAAAAATGAGAACCCACTTAATACCTCAGAGAACCTTTCCTTCACAACTCAAACTCACTTCCCTACATGTCTACATAATGACTCCCTACTAATACCAAGAGTTTTTTTGACACACCTCAAATTCCCATTCATATACCCTGTAGGTACACTGCCTCCACACTTTATTGAGCAAGACTTACACTACACAGAAAGCCTTTCCTATAACCCCAGAGAGTACTCCCTATAAATTCCAGTGAGATGTTAACTCAAACCTCAGAATACCCATGCTACAAAAAACACACCCTACTACACAATTCGGATACAACTTACTACTCACAAAAATGCCCTCTCTACTCACCTCTGAGGGTTGGCCTGGCACACCTCAGAGAAGACTCTGGATACACTGTTGAGTGGCCTCCATAAATAATGTAGGGATTCCCCCTACTATACTCAAAGGATACTCCCATTACACCTCATTGTATTCAATCTCATCATATCAGTTAGATTTTATTATTCATTTCTGAGAGTCCTAAATACACAACAGAGAGCACTCCTATACATACAAAAACCCTTCTGCACCCCTCATAGATTCCTCCTGCACACTTAGTAGAGGACTCCCTACACACCTCAATCATCTGCACTATAAATCTCAGAGAACCTTCCCTTCACACTTCAGTGAACAGTTCCTACACAGATTCAGTGTCCTCTCCACACAGCTCAGAGCCCTACCTACTCATATCAAGTGCCCTTTCTACAGAATTCAGAGGGCCATCCATACACACCTTAGACACATTTCCTACACACATTATTTATCAATCACTGAGTCAGTGTTGGTACCAGAGAACCATTGCTACACACCACACACCATGCCTCTATACATCCCAGAAACCATAATTTCACTATTCAGAGTGTACATGCCTCATAGGGCCCTCCTTTCAAACTGCAGTTTGTTCTCATTTATCTCAGAGATCTCTTCTTACTCACCATAGATGTCCACAAATTCACACCTCAGCTAGATTTTAATTTTTACTAGTGAGCACCCACCAGACATACTTCATTCAACAGTCCTTCCTACAAATCACAGAGAGGCTCCCATACAAACCGCAGAACACCCTTTCAACAAACCTTTAAAAACCCTACCTACACATCTCTTGTAGCCCTCAAAACTAGCCAATAGCCCTATATATTTAGCTCCAAGGGACAAAACTACCAACCTAAAAGAAATCCCATAATACTCTTCTGAGTGTCCTACCAAAACACCTCAGAGATTCTCTTCTATCCTCAAATATTCCTCTCACCACACCTGAGTTTATTCTTGCTACTCATATCAGAGGTGTCACTATTCACTGTAGAAGTCCCTCCCTACATACCTGAGATAGCATTTCTACTATGTCAAATAGGCCTCCTACATCCCTCACAGATCCCACTGCCCACCTAATATACACTTCCCTACACACCTCTGAGTGCTCTGAAAACACTATCCCTCTGAATTTTAATTAGCCCTCACTAGACACCTCAGTTAACCCACATGGCAAAGGTCAGAGTCCAGCCTACTCATCTCCATGAGTCCTAACTTCAGACCATATAGATTCCCCCTTCCACACTTCATGGGACCCTCCCTTCTAAATCAATTTGTCCTACTTACTAATCTAACAGAGTTATTACTATTCACAACAAAAAACCCTACAAACACAACTAAGACTTTTTACTCATCTCAGTGCACCTATCTATACACCTGAGTGAGCCCTCCCAACACAACTGAAAGGACACTCACATGACACGCACTTCTTGTAGTTCTCTAACACATATCATAGAACCATTCTGCACACCTCATAAATTTCACAAAACACAGCTCAGAGGCCACATGCTACCAACTTCAGAGAGAGACTTCTCTACACACCTCAGTTTAAACTTCATACACAACAAAGTGTACCCTCCATACTGAAATCTAGAGCAGTTCCTACACACATCAGAGAAGTACCTATGTAATGTAGTGAGTAAAATACTTCCTTCCAAGAAGAAACAATGTTTCTTTGCAAACCCTCTATAAACTCCTCAAAGAGCCTGTATACTCACCTCACAAAAGCCTCAATATACACACCTCAGAGAACAATTTTGTCTCTCCACCATGACCTTCCCTATACACCATAAATACTGATTCTTACTCTTAACCTAACCTTAACACTAATCATAAGTATAAGTCCTCCCTGCATGCCACATAGTCCTCCCTGACCCTGAAGCCTAACCTTAGACCTAATCAAACCCTAACCTCATAGTGCTCTCCCTTCTACATCAGTTTTTTCTCCCTACTCATCTTGTCAAACTCTTACTACTAACCTCAAATGGCCCTCTGAACACAGCTTACTGAGTTCTTTCTAAAATTTCCAGTACACATACACTGTGCAACTCTGTGAGCCATCCCAAATCACTTCAGGGGGAAGGAAGGAAGGAAGGAAGGAAGGAAGGAAGGAAGGAAGGAAGGAAGGAAGGAAGGAAGGAAGGAAGGAAAGAAGGAAGGTAGGAAGGAAAGATAGAAAGATAGATAGATAGATAGATAGATAGATAGATAGATAGATAGATAGATCTTGATCAGTCAGGTGCACCAGGCCTGAGAATGTAGGGAATTCACTAATTTCCACACATTTTTTATTCTTTCCAGATATTCACAGTAAGAAAAAATTTAAAGAATTCCAAAAGTACATATTGTCCTTGCAAACAGTCTCCTGAGGACTTCATGGTCTTCCAGAATATTTTCATATCTGAACTGACTCTAACCTGATTCAGTTGTGTCATATTTCATATTGTGTCACATTTCAAAGCCTCTGTCTTCTGAACTCCAGGGTATTTTGTGAATTCAGTTTTGGTCCTACATCAGTTGGTTTAGTTTTGTGTTCCTGGAGTTTCTTGCCTAATGTTTTCTTCTACTGTCTTTACTCAGAGTCCAATTATTCAAAAGTTAACTCATAAATACAGTGGAAAGGAAGAGATTCCTTTTCTTTCAAGAGACAAAATTTAATATATGCACACAGTATTATATATAAGACCTAAGGATGGAGAATATACAATGGTGAAAATGAGAGTAAATCTTCCACCTTGGAGAATGAGTAGCCCACATAAACCTTTGATTTTAGTTTTCCCCATGGCTGGTAGATTGTACACCTTATGTCTCCAACTGCATAGGTCTTATGCATATTTTATAAAAATTTGTAACAGGCTTTCTTTTAATTTCTCAGTGGTAAAATATGATATTCTGTGCAATAAACATAAATAAATCTGAAGCTATTTTGTTTCATAACTGGGAATCTAAAACTATAAATTCTTTGTTTTATTCAGTTTTATGTATATGTGTGCATACCTGATTTTTGTATGTTGTATATACATATATACTTTTGTCTATATATTATGTATATGTTGCCAAAATTGGCATATATATATAATAAGCATTAGTAAATTTACAGTAAAATGTATACAAATACCTTTCAGCTCACATGACTAAAATTTGCTAAATAGATAAAAGTAAGAATGTCTTTAAATTTACTTAACTATTCATTTCTCTAAGTGGTCAAACAATATAGTTTTGATTTCTCTAAAATGCTTAAAATATAATACCTATTTCTTATAGAATGTGTCTTCAGCAAAAAATAATGACTTAAAATATTAGGTAGGTTGATCTAAACTCTTGGATGTCATGGATATAATAAGTTAAAATTAGATGAATTAGATTTAACAGAAATAGAATATATATTTATAAAAGTACATGTTAAGGAGAAAAGTCAATACCAATGAATCTACAATGATGAATCAATATTCATGAATCTGCCCTATCAAGTTAATATCAACAAATCTATATTGACAAATTGATATTGACTAATCAATATCAATGCATCTACACTGATGTGTTGTTTTCGATGAATCTACAATGAAGGGTTGATGTCAATGAATGTACCCAAAATAGTTCAAATTGATGAATCTATACAATGGGTTGATATGGATGAATCCACTCCAATGAAGTCTATATTGATGAATCTACATCAACAGGTAGATACTGACAAATATACCCAGAAGAGTAGATATCAACAAACATAGCCAAATGGATCAATATCAATGAATCTACATTGATGAATCTATATCATTAAATTGATATTGATAAATCTACTCCTACAAGTTGATATCTACAAATCTCCACCAATGAGTCATTATTGACAAATCAACCAAGTCTTTATCATCAAATCTACATAGGTTGATATTGATGAATCTGCCCTGATGAGTTGATATCAATGAATCCACACCAAAGTATTGATATCAATGAATCTACATCAAACCTCTGATATTGATGGATATATTCTGATGGGTTGATATTGACAAATCTACCCTGACAAGTTGATATAAAGAAATCTGCTCTAATGAGAAGGATAGATATTGATGAATATACCCAGAAGAGTAGATATCAAAAAATATACCCCAATAGGTCTATATCAATGAATCTGCATTGTCAAATTCATACTGATAAATCAATATTGATGGACTTACCCCTCTAAGTCGATATCTACAAATCTTCACAAAGAGTCAATATCAATAAATCTACCCAGACACATAAATATCAACCAATACATGGACTAGTAAATATTGATGAATCTACATCAAATTGATTTCAACAAATCAATATTGATGGATCTACCCAGTTTAGTTGATATCAGAGAATCAACCATGACTGGTTGATAATGATGAATCTACCCCAATGGGTTGATGTCTACAAAACTATACAGAATTGTGGATACCAAGAATCTATCATGGTGAGTCAATATTAATGAATGTACTTTTTTGAGTAAATATTGACAAATCTACATTGATGAATCAATATCAACCCATCAATATCAACAAATCTTCCCACTGAGTTGATATCACCAAATATACCCCAGAATCAATATCAATGAATCTACATCAATATGTCAATATCAACAAATAAATCCATAGTCAATATTGATGAATCTACCTTAATGTGTTGATATCAACAAATATATACCAGTAAGTAGATATTAATAAATCTAACCTGATGAGTCATAATCCATGAATCTTCACTGGTAGTCCAATTCTGACAAATCACAGGTTAATAGATATTGACAAACCTTTTCATTAAGTCAGTATCAACGTATCTCCTTTGAAGAGTTGATATCAGCAAATCAATATTGAACAATATACACCAAGTCAATATCAACAAATCTACACCAATGAGTTGATATTGATGAATGTATGCCTATGGGTCAGTATCAACAAATCTATGCTGAAGAGTCCACATAGATGTTTCTTCACCAATTGTTCAATGTTGATGAATCTAAACCTTTTGATTCAATGTTGATGAATGTGTACTGACAGGTAGATATTGATGAATCTGCAGCTTTAAGGTGACATTGATGAATCTGCAACTTCAAGTAAATATTAATGAATCTTGACCAATGGGTCAATGTTAAATAATCTACACTATCATCAAATCTCTCATGACAGGCCAATATTGACAAATCTTCCCCAATTGGTCAATATCATTGAATCTACACTGAAGAGTAGATACTGAAAAATCTACCCTGAGAGGTCAATATCAATGAATCTACACAAGCTAGTAGATATTTATGAGTTTACACTAATGGGTTGATATTAACAAATGTACCCCTTATGGTTGCTATCTACAAATCCATGCCAATGAGTAGATGTCAATGAATCTACACCAATGAGTAGATATTGATAAATATACCCTGTCAAGTCACTATTGATAAATCAAGAATAACAGGTTAATATTGATGAATCTACCTCATTGAGACTTTATTGACTAATCTAAGCCAGAGTTGATTTCAATGAATCTACACCTTCTTGTTGATATCAATAATCTCCACATATGGAAAAACATTCCAAATCTACACCAATGGGTAGATATAAATGATTCAGCCACAATGTGTCAGTATAGCCAAATCTAGACTGATGAATCAATTTCAACAAATTTAACAAGTTGAGTTGATGTCAATGATTCAAACCATTTGAGTGGATATTGTGGAATCTGTTCAGTTTGATCAGTCTGAAAATATCTACACCAATGAATGAATATTGATAAATATACACCAAAGAATTGATATCAAAAAATCAACCCCAATGGTAGTCAATGATGAATTTATCCCTGTGGGTTGATATGAATGAAAATACATTGATCAACCAAAATTGATACATCAATATTGGCAAATATACCCTGACAAGACAATATCTTTAATGTGTATATATATATATATATATATATATATACACATATATATATATACTTTAATGTTATATATATTATTTTTAAAGACTGAATTTTGATTCATTGTACACAAATGGGGTATAACTATGGTTTCTATGGTTGTACACAATGTAGACTCACACCAATTGTGTATCATTCATGAACATAGGGTAATAATGTCTGTCTCAGTCCACTATCTCTCTTTCCCCACCTTTCCCACCCCATTTTCCTCTACACAATTCAAAGTGCCTCCATTATTCACTTATTCCCATGGCCCCCTTTAATGTCTCATCATCCACTTATCAGATAAGACAATCAGTCATTGGTTTTTGGGGATTGGCATATTTCATTTAGCATTTTATCCTCCAACTCCAACCATTTACCAGTAAATGTCATAATTTTATTCTTCTTTATGACTGAGTAGTATTTCATTGTGTATATATAACACAGTTTCATTATCCATTCATCAATTGAAGAGAATCTACATTGGTTACACAATCTAGCTATTGTGAACTGAGCAGCTATAAATATTGATGTGAGTGTGTCACTATAGTATGCTGATTTTAAGTCCTTTGGGTATAAACTGAGCAGTGGGATAGCTGGGTCACATGACAGGTTCATTTCAAATTTTTTGAGGAATCTCCATACCGCTTTCCTGGAGTGGCTGCACCAATTTTCTATCCTACCAGCAATGTATGAATGAACTTTTTTCCATATCCACACCAACATTTATTATTGCTTGTGTTTCTGATAATCACCATTCTAATTGGAGTTAGATAAAACCTTAGGGTAGCTTTTAATTTCATTTCTCTAATTACTAGAGATGAGATGTACCTTTTCATATTCTTGTGCATCACCTCTATATCTTCTGTAAAGTGTCTGCCCCGTTCCTTAGCCCATTTATTCATTGGGTTGTTTTAGTGTAAAGTTTTGTAAGTTTTTTATACATTTGGGAAATTAGCGCTCCATTTGAAGTGCATGCAGAAAAAATTTTCTCCCACTCTGTAAGCTCTTTTTTCGCATTATGATTTGTTTTCTTCATTGAGAAAAAAAACTTCTTAGTTTGAATCTACCCCATTTTTGATTCTTGCTTTTATTTCTTGTGCTCTGGGAGCCTTTCTAAAAAGTCTGGTCCTAAACCAACAAGACAATTTATCCTTGATCCATTTCAAGTTGAGTTTTGTGCAGGGGGAGAGATGGAGATGTAATTTCATTTTACCACATATGGATTTCAATTTTCCCAGCACCATTTGTTGAAGAGGTTATCTTTTTTTCTTTGCAAGTTTTTGGCACCTTTATCTAGTATGAGTTAACTGTACTTATGTGGGTTTATCTCTGTGTCTTCTATTCTGTACCTTTAGTGTACATATATATTTTGGTGCCAATACCACTTAGTTTTTGTTACTATTGCTAAATAGTAGAGTTTAATATCTGGTATTGTGATACCTCCTGCATTACTCTTCCTACCCAGGATTGCCTTGCCTATTCTTGGTCTTTTAAGCTTCTAGATAAATTTAATGATGACTTTCACTGTTTCTATGATGAATATCATTGATATTTTAATTGAAATTGTGTTAAATATACATAGTGCCTTTGGAAGTATGACCAGTTTGACAATAATAATTCTGCCTATGCAAGAATATGGGGTATCTTTCTAAGGCTTTTTAAAATTTCTTTCTTTAGGGTTCTGTAGTTTTCATTGTAGATATCTCTCACCTCTTTGTTAGATTGATTACCAAATTTTTTTTTAGATTGTTGTGAATGGAGTAGTTTTCCTAATTTCACTTTCAGAAGATTCATCACTTATGAATAGAAATGTATTAGATTTATGTGTGGTGATTTTATATCCTACTATTTTGCTGAATTCATTAATGAATTCAGAAATTCTAGTTCTAGAAGTCTTCTGGTGCAGTTTTATGGATCCTATAAATATAGCATCATGTAGCCAGCAAGTAGTTATAGCTTGAGTTATTTTCCTATTTGTATCCCTTTAATTTCTTTCATCTGCCTAATTGCTCTGGCTAGTATTTCAAGGATGATGTTGAATAGAATTGGCAAAAAAGGGCATCCAAGTATTTTTCCAGGTTTTAAAGGGAATGCTTTCAGTTTTTCTCCATTAAGAATGATGTTGTCTGTGGGTTTAGCATAGATAACATTTACAATGTTGAGGAATGTTCCTGCTATTCTATTTTTCCTAGTGTCTTAAACATAAAGGTGTTGTATTTTATTGAATGTTTTTTTCCACACCATTTGAAATAATCATATGATTCACCAGCTTAAGTCTATGATGTGGTGAATTACATTTATTGATTTCCAGATGTTGAAACGACCTTTCATCCCTGGGATGAACCCAACTTGATTGTGGTGCACTATCTTCTTAATAAGTTTTTTATGTGATTTTCCAGAATATAGTTAAGAATTTTTGTATCTATGTTCACCAGTGATGTTGCTCTAAAGTTTTCTTTCCTTGATGTGTGTTTTTCTAGTTTTGATGATAGTGTGGTAATGACTTCATAGAATTAATTTGGAAGTTTCCTCCATATTTATTGGAAAACTTTGAGGAGTAGTGGTATAAGTTCTTCTTTGAAGGTCTTGTAGAACTCAGCTGAGAATCTGATTCCAGTCTTTTCTTTATTTGTAAGCTTTTTGATGGCTTCTTCTATTTCATCACTTAAAATTGATGTGTTTAAATTGTGTATGTCCTCTTGATTCAATATGTGAGGATCATATGTCTTTAGAAATGTTTTGATGTCTTTGAAATTTTCTATTTTGTTGGAGTATAGATTTTCAAAGTAGCTTCTAATTATGTTATATATTTCAATGGTGTTTGTTGTGACTTTTTTTATCACAAATTTTGTAATTTAAATATTCTAACTCCTTCTCTTCATTACTGTGGCTAAGTGTTTATCTATTTTGTTTACTTTTTCAAAGAACCAACTTTTGTTGTCAAACTTTTGAATTGTTTCTTTAGTTTCAATTTCTTGATTTCAGCTCTGATTTTAATTATTTCCTTTCTTCTACTTTTGGTGTTATTCTTCTCTTCTTTTTCTAGTGTTTTGAGATGTAGTATTAGGTCATTTAGTTATTGACTTTTTATTCTTTCCTTTAATGCACTGCATGCAATGGATTTTACTCAGTACTGCTTTCATAGTGTCACAGAGAATTTGATATGTTGTATTGTCATTCTCATTTACTCCTAATATTTTTTATCCCCTCCCTTATATTTTCTACTATCCATGCTACATTAAGTAGCATATTATTTAGTCTCCAGGTATTGGGGTATTTTCTGTTTTTTTTTTTTTATTTTGTCATCGATTTCTAATTTCATCCCATTATGATCTGATGGAACACAAGGTAGTATTTCTATTTTGGGGATTTACTAAGGACTGCTTTGTGGCATAATATATGTTCTATTTTAGAGAAGGATCAATGTGTTTCTGAGGATAAAATGTATTTGCTCATTGATGGATGAAATATTCTATATATGTGTGTTAGGTTATGTTATTCATTGTGTTATCAAATTGGATGGTTTCTTTGTTCAGTTTTTGTTTGTAATATCTATCTAGTGGTGACAGCAGTGTGTTGAAAGTCACCAAGAATTATTGTGCTGTGTTCTATTTGGTTCCTGGAATTGAGAAGCATTTCTTGGATGTACATAGATGTGCTGCTATTTGGAACATAAATATTTACAATTTGTATGACTTCCTGAATGTCAGTTCCCTTCAGCAATAAGAAATGTTCCTCGTCATCCCTTCCGACTAACTTTGACTTGAAGTCCATTTTACCTGAGTAACCCCCACTTTTTCCTGAGTTCATGTGCATGGTATGTTTTTCCCATCCTTTCATCTTTGGTATGTGGATGTATTTTTCTATGAGTCTCTTGAAGGCAGCATATTGTTGGGTCTTTCTTTTTAACCCAATATGCCAGTCTATACCTATTGATTGATAAGCTTAGGCCATTAACATTCAGGGTTATTATTGAAATAAGATTTGTATTTTTGGTAATTTTGGCTTATTTTTAGTTTTTACTGTGGCTTGGTTTTCCTTTTTTTTTTTTTTGGCTTTACATTTAGGGTACTTCCTCCCTTTGATGACTTAAATTGTTGTTTTCATTTCCTTCTCATGGAATATTTTTCTAAGAATGTTCTATAGCACAGGTTTTCTACTTGCAAATTATTTTAACACTTGATAATCATGGAATAATTTTATTTAATTCTCAAGTATGAAAGTTAATGTTGCTGGGTATAAGATTCTTTGTTGCCAACCATATTTTTTAAGAGCTTAAAAAAAAGCTCTTCCAGGCCCTTATAGCACTTAGGGTCTGGGGTGAGAAATCTGATGATATCTGTATTGGTTTCCCCCTATATGTAATCTAATTCTTTTCTCTTGCAACCTTTAAAATTCTATCTTTATTTGAATGCTAAGCATTTTTATTATAATATGCCTTGGTGTGGATCTGTTGCAATTTTGTACATTTAGTATTTTGTATGCCTCTTGTATTTGATTTTCCATTTCAGTCTTTAGGTTTGGGTAATTTTGGATATTGTTTCATTGAAAAGGTTATTCATTCCTTTGGGTTGCATCTCTGTACCTTCCTCAATCCCAATAATTTTTAAATTTGGTGTTTTCATGGTATTCCATATTGAGGATATTCCATTCATGATTTTTTACCTTCTTGTTTGGTTAAATTTATTTTCAAGATTAAATATTTTGTCTTTGTTTTTTAAAGTTCTTTCTTGCAAGTCATTAAGTCTGTTGGTGATGCTTTCCATTGAGTTTATTTTTTTTATTGCTTTCCTCATTTCAAAGATATCTCTATTTGTTTGTTTCTTTTCAGAATTTCTGTAAAGGTTAATTGGGGTCCAACTATAAGGGTTAAGGGGAGAACTAATAAAGAGTCAAGCACTCAGGATGGCAAAGAGCAAGAAGTGGCTCTCGTGGAAAAGCCAGTCCAGTTTTTTATTTTATTTTTCCATTCCAGGGTCATATCAATTTACCTAGGTTACATAGTACATTTAGTTTTGCCCATGTGCAGGTCACATAACTTTCTTGCTTTTTAGAGTCCACTAGTACCAAAGGTTATTGTAATAAGATAATATCTCCAGACCTAAAGGACAGAAGATTTGCAGAACTTTTTAAAAGCCATTCAAATAGATTGCCTTTTGTCCTGAGGAGATTGTTAAACTCAAAGGACTTTTGCTCCTCTGTATATTGACTTACCTGAAATTCCTACAACTCTGCTTTTTTGTTTTTTAAGGCCTTCTGAATAGTCATGACTTGTCTTCTCCTTAAGGAAGGTGGAGGGAGAAAGCAAAGCAAACATTGGCAAATACAAGCACAGCATAGTAAAGTATGTATCAATAAACATTATCCACTGAAAAGATTTTTATCCATATAATATTTGGCAGCCATGAGGTTAACCAACCAAATAAATTGCAATCTCCTTTGTGTTTTTACACTTTTTTACAATGTCTTTAAGATGATCCAATTCCATTTGAATGTGGTTATTATTATCAGTTAAATTAAAACAAGACATATTGTTAAAATCTTGGCATCCTATATAATGCACAAAAACAGCAAATAATCAATAGCAGTCTGTTATCAAGAATAGTTTGATGATACAAATTTCAGAATTATTAACAATTTCTGCTAAGTATGGAGACACCACCAACAGGGATACAATAACAGAGAAATAACACAATAATAGCCAGCATAGTTATAGAATTTGGCTAATTTTGGCAAACAGAGTTATAACCAATTTTTCTGGAGTACATTCTTATCCCATCTGGACTAGCATTTGTTGAGCAGATGGTGTTAAATTTGTTATACTCCTCCAAGTCACTAGATGGTTAGAAGACAGAGGGTTTCTTGGGCCTCTTGTTCTTCTCAGAGGTTCCTCCTTTGAATCAGTATCCTCTTCATCTAGGGTCAAATGCAATTTGGGAATCAGGATGTTTAGTCCTTCATGCCAACTCATGAAGATTATCAAGTCTCACACATCTGGCAGGAATCCAGACAGGACCTGTAGGAGTAAGAACAGCAGAATATCCCCTCTCCCAAGTAATCAAATGTGCAGGTTCCCACCATAATAGGTCTGATGGAACTCAGTATTTTACATAAATCTTTGGCAGTTGTTCTTTAAGGGGAAGTGCATGTCCAAGGCAGAGGACCAGCAATGTGAATTATCTTCAAAGTATACATTAAGAGCACTTATTGTGAAGAAGACAATATTGAGAGCATTATTAACATGAGCAAGGCTAGGTCCCCCTCTTTTCCCCCAAATATGTCATCTTTATTCAATTTACAAGTTACACACAGAAATGCATACAAATGCATGCAATTTTTCTCTTTTACATAGATAGACTCACACTATTACAGTATTTTAGCTCGATTTTCCCTTTGAACAATATATCACTTTTTTGTATTTTCTATTGTAACACTATATAAGTTTAATGATTCCACAGTAAAGCACTATGTAGTAGTATTATAATAATATTGGGCCAGTCACTTATTGGTCTCCTTGGGTTTCCAATTTATTATTATATAAATGTACTGCACTAAATATTCTGGTAGCTGATTTATGTGCAACTATAATTCTTTTTTCTTTTGAAGATTCACAATATTTTATTAACAGCTACTGTAAACTGTAAGATACCTCAATTAGATTACCAAGAACAAAATCAACTTACAAAAATCAGTAGTTTACAAACATTCAAACAATATTTAGGAAGATTTAATAGAAGAAAAGCTTTCATATATAACAGTAATAAAAAATATATTAATGTTTGTCAATAAAAATGTGAGACCTATTAAGTATTAAAATTAAAACACCACTGAAGCCAAAAATATAGCCTTTCTACAAATAGAAGGACCATATTATTTTGTAAATTAAATTGTAAATTTAACAAAACCTAAATGAAAGCTTCACAGTTTTAAGCTACATCACCTGATGCTAGATTTATTAAAACAGAAAAACAAAAAACAAAACATAGAAATGGGACCTATACTAAAACACATTAAGGCATTTTTTAAAAGCTTAAATAATTTAAAAGTATCAAACTGATCTATTAGCAAAACAGAATGCCCTGAATTAAGTACACTCAGATACACATAGAAATTGAATATATAAAAAGGACATTATCTCAAATCATGGGGGAAAAGAAGTATTCAATAAATGTTATAGGGATAAATAAAGTAATATCCCTGCCTTACGACATGCTATGATAAATTCCAGATATACAAGATATCTTTCAAATAACACAACCTTTAAATAATAAGAAAACTAAATTTTTTCTATACATAACTGTAGTTAGCAAGAATTGTCTAAGCTTGCATGAGTCAAAATCCCCAAGTCATAAATTATTTCAATGTTACATTGTGTTACATAAAAATCAATTTTTATGGAAAGAAGCATCATAAAAAAAACATTTAAAAAAGACAACTAAGGGAGATATTTGCAGCTTATACCACAAAGGGCTAACCTTCCTAACCTAACATGTTGATTGACCAAATCATAACCATTTTGAAACAGAAAAAATTTATTGATGAGTTTAGGTCATTAACATTTAGGGTTATTATTGAGGTATGATTTGTATTCCCAGTCATCGTGACTTATTTTTGGTTTTTAACTTGACTTGGTTTCTCCTTTGATTGAATTTTCCTTTAGGGTAGTTCTTCCCTTTGCTGAACTACATTGTTGTTTTCCATTTCCTCCTCATGAAATATCTTGCTGAGAATGTTCTGTAGTGCAGGCTCTCTATTTGTAAATACTTTAACTTGTGTTTATCATGGAAGGATTTTATTTTGTCTTCAAATCTGAAAGTTAGTTTTGCTGGATGTAAGAGTCTTGCTTGACAACCATGCTCTTTAAGAGCTTGAAATCTGTTGTTTCCAACCCTTCTAGCTTTTAGGGTCTGGGTTGAGAAATCTGCTGATATCCATGTTGGTTTCCCCCTACATGTAATTTGATGCTTTTCTCTCAAAGTCTTTAAAATTCTATCTTTATTTTGGATGTTAGTCATT